>NC_049182.1:18061439-18364469 GCF_009769625.2 Cygnus olor | reverse complement strand
ACAGATTTGGAATAACATTAAGCAAATAAATGCAGCACTTCATAAAACATTAACGATTGTCATAAGTAATAGAAAACATCATCACACAGAACAAAACAATGGGCTTAAAATGCCCACAGAGATGCAATGCCAGTTTCATTTGCAAACTAAATATGCATTAGAGATTTTTCTTCCTGTGGTCAATAAAGTTAGAGGTTTGATAGGTGGCCAAGTTGGGTCAGTCTTTCTTCAAATTCTGTCAGACTGAGCAGGTAGGGAATAGCCTGCTTCATGGGTGAGCACTTGCTTAAAGGAGATATCTCAGCTGTTCATAGTCAATAACAGAAATAAGAGGTTCACAGTCACAGATTAAGGGGTATAGACATGATGGTATATTCTGATATGAGGCATTTTCTAACGGCATTTTCTTTTTACTAGTTTAAAGTTAGAGGTTTAATTTTGTAACTATCACTTGATTAACAGTATCAGTTCAAAAGCCGTTTCCTAGGCCAGGAAAAAAAAGGATGATCATTTGGAAAAAGATAGCTTCGTCAGGATACTGCAACTAACAGCAACCGTGTTAATAGTAGTAAGCATACTTTCAGTTATTGGTGACCAGCCTTATATACAATACGGCATATGTAGATATGCAATTCCTTATCAATGTACTTGAACATCTATATTAAAGAGCAGAGGTATGATTTCTAACCAAATAACCAAAAAATCCCCAAATCATGCACTAGTGCAACTCAGCATCTGATGTGATTTGGTGAAACATGCAGAAAGGTTGCCTCAGATGGAGGACAAACCAGGAAAAAATTCCCAGCAACTTCACTTACAAACAACACAAAAGAGAAACAAACCCGTGAGACAGGAGAGGTGCCAAGAAAAGCAAGAATAGAGGTAAGTCAGAAATATAGTTGAAAGCATATTTTAATGTGCTTTTTCCTCACAAGTAACTGAATAATGATAGTGATGGGTAAGGCAAGAGCAACAAATTAATAACAGGACATAGAATTAGTGATTTAAACACATGTTAAAGGTGCTAACCGGGATTTGTTTCCCAGCTCTACTGCAAAATTTGTCAGTCTTGAGCTGTTGCTGTCCTCCCCATGCATCACTCCAGAAATAAAGGCAGTTCTGCTACCCTGACCACAAGTTCCCACCAAAAAAGCTTTTTTTTTTTTTTTTTTTAATTTAAAAAGATTCTTGACCCAATACCATACCTCTAATAAATCAGAAAATCTCGGAAATAATTTCACAAGTGCAACCAGTCCCCATTTTCCTCAGAATATAATTTGGAAGAAAAGCAAGTCTATGCAGCTGCATAGATTTATTTCATGACAAGTTTCTCACCAGTCCTTATTCCTCAATGGTTAATAGGCATACTTTGCTATAAATCAACACAAGAAAATTAACTACCTTTCACTGGTTGTGGCATTTTTACCCGAGAGATAGTTCGGTGTTTGTGTAAGCAGGGTAGGTTTTGACATGGGGAGCTTCTTGACCACTTAATGCTTTAGGGTTGCAAAAAGGAGAAACGAATCTTTGTTCTTAAGTTCAAGTATCATCTTTAATTCTTCTAGTTTATTTTCCTATGTAGAAGTTTTGCAAAGCTGCAAAATAGACAACTTGGAGACAGGTAAATTGGGGAGTTGAGATTGTAGTCAAAATACAGTTAGAGCACCACTAGAAGAAGGATGCTTTCCTCAGAATCAAGTGGTGGTGTTCCTCTAAGAGCATTATCATCAGGAAGCACTCCATGCCACATAGTTATATGTAGTATTTTTATGATTTCAGGGACCCTCCTCTATGCTCCTTATAAATTAAGTCATTGTTAATTGTTAATTTATATGAGTCATTGCCTCATCGATATTCATTTGTCAAGCATGGTGTCCTATTTATTTTACAATAACTGGTAACTAAGGATTTAAGTGACCCATAGGTGAGGAAGATGTATGGCAAGTTAAACTAGGTTCCATCATGTTCGTATGCATATCACAAGGCTGACAGGCTACATTTCATATTTGCTTTTTATGGGTACTTATTTACTATGAGGATAATTCAGCATTTGTTCAAATTAATAGGCATGATTTTGTCAAGTTCAGCAGGTTTTAGACCGTGGCCTAAAGGCTCGACTTCACGACACTTTTTTCCCCTATTAAAATCAAAGTTTAAATAGAAGCTTGGTGTTTCAGACACTTGCCTCATAACCAATTTCATTCCCCTCAGGGGTGGATCAGCCACTTTTCCCATTGGCTAGCACTGACTCATTCTATACTTCCGTAGTTTCTATGTTTTTCCCCCTTAAAAACATTAACAGAACGTGAATATTGTATATGTTTAATCCAAGAATATCCTTATGAAGCTACATGTTCCATTTTTGTGGGTTATCTTTTCTTTCATGTCAATTGTTTTCATGGCATATGTTTAAGCCTCAAAGTAGTCCAAGCTTTTTCCTTTCTACAGCTCAGTTCTATGATTTCATCTAACTTTTCAAGTGCAGTGGTGGCTAACAAAGGTTTTGACTAATGAAGGCAAAATTTGGTCCCCCGTTTGGCTGTCTTAGATGGTTGCAATCACTCTCAGTACCCTGTTCTCTGCTATGTGAACACAGTCCCCACCATCTGAGTAATTTATACCACTGTTGGTAATTTTTTAGTAGTTGTAGTAATCAGTTCTCCCTTACAAGAATATTTTTGCTTCATGTTTTAAAGTGCTGTGCAACACAGGTATGAATTGCACTATGAGTACTACATTCAAAGTGTTTCTAGCTTGGGTTTATTACCTAGCTATCAACTGGGTAGGAAATCTAAATTCTTTTCAAGCAGGTAGGCTATCTTGCAATATAAATAACTTTTATCGCTAGTGCAAAATTACTCGTTCATTTTAACTACTGGGATCTCAGTAAACGTGTCAGCATCATTCAACTTCTAACTCTGTGAGCACTAACAATAAAACTCATTTCAGTGGTATAAGTACATCGTGTACCATTCATTACACTGATAAATAGTAACAATTGAAAAATGTGGAAATTAATTTGAGAAAGAAGACCTTTTTTTGACAATTTTTGATGCATGAAAAAAAAAATGGAAATCAAAGGATGTCAAAATATTACCCAGTGCAGTAAAAATATCCATGAGCACTTGGAGGGCAAGATTTTAGTCAGAAGAATTAAACAGATGAAAAGCAGTTTATTCACCACTTCAGAAGGGACAAAGCTCAGTATTAATCATATCAACTTCAATACAAAACTCCTCACACAGCAGCTAGCTAGTGTACCATAAAAACATACCAGTGAAGATTTTCTGTAGCCTTTTTTTTTTTTTATTTGGAAGTGAAATTTAAATATCCTTCATGTCTCATATGCAAAGTAGAATTTCGATATTTTTTTTTTTTCACATGGAAATAATAGTCACATAGAAAGAAATGAAGAAACTATAGAGGAGCATAAATCTGTAAAATTATGATATGCATACCACATGCCAGACAGCTGTCAGAAAACCACATAGATCCATGGAAGACAGCTCAACTACATCCATACACATCAGACGAAAACCAGCACTAAAATGTTAATCTAAAAAGGTGGCACTGGAAATAGAGGGAAGATTCCCAGCTTACTAGTGTTCTTTCTGTAGAAGAAATCTATTTTTCCTCACTTTCCTACCTTCCTGCAAAGAGTAAGCAGAGTTCAGCTCACAACAGGCAGTAATCTCCCCAAGTGTATGGTAGTATGCAGGCCAAGAGGGCCCACCTTCTTTGTGGAAAACAATACTAGCTGATCAGAAAGGTTCCAGCACCTCAAGCACCCCCCCAAAAAAATCTAACAAACAAGACAAAGTGTCCTTTCCGCTGTTCACAAGCCAAAAAGGACTACAATTTTCATTAAAATTTTGTTCTCAAACTCCTTAGGGAAAGTTGAAATCTATTATTTTGTAAAATTTACTCTCCATTTTGTACGGAAGAAACTTCTCTCCACTATCCCATTTTTTTTTTCTGCTTCTATTCACAGGTCCACCTGGAACTGATAAATGTGCCCTACCAAAAATACACCATACACCTTGACTCCAGCTCTTCTGAGTGGGAGAAGTTCCATTCCATGTTTCAATAAATTGTTTCTCAGATCAAATTAAAATCCACAAAGTTTTACAAAAAGTGATACAAAACTGCTAATATCTTTGTAGTCTCACATTAATTTCCACAGGCTCTGCAGCATTTCCCTGGCAATATTTTTTCCACCATTTTTCAGTTCGAGCCATGTATTCTGGGCCAAAACATTTAAAAGATTTTGTGAACAACAACTTTATCTCTAAGCATCTCCCCAAACCTCTACCTACCAGATTATTTGAAATAAACTAGCTTAGAATTTGTGTGACTTCAGAGGTTTCCTGCAAGTAGGCCCGAGGGGGACAGAGGCCTCCAAAACTAGAGGCTGCCACTCGCTTTATGACTGACTCTGCACTATTTGGTTCTGTTCAAAACTTAACTACTTCTCGCTAATATATTTTTTAATTGCTCCTACACAGGGCACACACATTACTCCAATGAAGACATACAAGCAGAGGGGCAACTACCCTAAATCTTCAGGCAATAGCAATCTAAAATGGCTGCCAGAGCATGGTGAAAAGGGCAGCTACCTTGAGGACAGGAACACAAATAGAACACAGAGTTGTCTGTAAATGCAATGAAATATGCAGTGCAAAAAAAAAATAATAATAATAAATGTCAAAGACAAAGTTACAGTGGTCTTAGCCTATTAGATGTTCTTGAAATAGGTAAAGCTAGAAGGCATATGCTAATAGCGCAGAGAGAATCACATGCTAAGGCTAGAATGCGTCACTGCTATCAAATGGTATTAACTGCTTAGATTTTTAAATAGGTAGTCCTGTGAGCACTGGCATGAAAAAATCTGTTTTTCAGAAATTTGTATCTTGTGACTGGCTTTTCAAAACTCAATTGTTCCCACACTGTAGTGGTAGTGCACTCTTGATTACAAATGGAGGCCACACATGGTAATAAAAAAAAACACTCATGGCAGCCTTGACCACTGTTCATTGTCAAGAGGTACCAGTGTTTTTCATACTTCATTGTTTTACTTGAGAGGTGTTTAAAAAATATTTGTTCTAAAAGACCTTCTTTCATATTCGGTTGTAATCACCTGGTTGCTTCACAATATCTCTGATATGGATATACATGATATGGAGTATAGAAATATTACTTGCTTCAAAAGTAAGAGTAAAAAGCGTCTAAGAAGACCCTGAGCATCTGATAAAGCTCCTAAAGACTCTCAGCACTGCCCTCAGTGTAACTGATTTACTCCTATGAAGCACAGCTATATTTATGATCCTTTTAATGGACATTTCACTTGCCTGTAGCTGACAAGATTTACTTTCAAATCAAAATACCTGAAGTTTCATTTTAGATCTTATCTACACATATCTTACAGGCTACAGTCATCGTTCATTTTTTCCCAGGATTTTTTTTTAGAGTAATTGTGATCCATATTACCCTGAGTCCCTTATTATAGGGTAGTAGAAGAATTTTATTCAAAAAAGCAATAATTAAAAATGCATAGATCTATAATTCATTGCTGTTACAGTTTAGAACCAAAGACTCACCAAGGAAAAGTCATAAAAGTTATTGAAGATACCTTCTCTCATCAGATCATATTCCTACTTACAGTATGTAAATTTAGTGATAATTGTCGTGACTCAAATCTCTGATTGGTACTCAGACGATAGAAAAAGGATTCAACAGAAATGAGTTTTCTAACTTAAATCTGATTTTTTAGAGGGTGAATTCTTTGAAATCTGTCATTTTTCTGAAAGATCTTAGAACCTTAATGCCATGAATATATTTTTTTTTTCAAAAAATTACAATTAATTTTTTCTTCAAGAGTGAATTGGTTTTTTTAGCCACTTAAACACTAAAATATACCAAATCCTCAAAACTGGAGGGTAAAGCTATCTACAATAATAAGCACTTCACATTTGTAAAGGCGGCAAAAAAATAAAGGTATTTGAAGATGTTAATAATAACCTAAGAAACAAATATGTTTATTGTACCCATTACAGAAGCATACAGAAATGTGGACCTGCAAATATAGAGGCCATTGTTTTAAGTGTTTGTCTCAATCTTTTCTGGTTGAGCAACAGCAGATTCATTAAATAAATAATGATTTTTCTCTACTAGAGCAAGGCTTCATTCTAAAGAAATCATTGTAGTGCCACTTAAAACATAAGGCATTTAGGGGAATTGCTCTGTATTTGTCTTTGGTATTTAAAATGCTTCCACTTGTACATCCAAGTGATTTATAGCTTTTATTAATGCACAGAAATAGTGGCCAGAAATCTAAACACTGCTCAGCTTTTCCCTGCTCCTCTTTGATTGCCATTTCCTGGTCTGAGCTTGAGAACAAAATTGTGAAAACGTTGTTGTATTTACATTAACAAATAGACTTCTATTTTTTCTTGTTAATGTCTATTTGTCCTATAAAAATTATAGCACTGCACACAATGATATCATTTACATCAGTTACAGATAGCTTAAAGTATCTTCTGATAATTAAAGGCAATATAATGCTTCCTAAATAGATTTAACCTTCCCAATCTCCAGTATGTAACTTTCATGACTTAATAAACAGATCAAAAATTTGGTGTATGCTCTAATAAAAGTTTCACATGCATGTTGAAATTTTACAAAGAGAAGTTTGAATAAGAATTGAATAAGAAATTTTAGTAGTTTACTTCCACTATTTTTTTTCCTTTAATATAACTTGGCTTTTTATTAGAAAATTGTCATTGATCATTGGGATAAATGACACTTTGGTTTTAATTTTTATAATGCTTTTTTGTAATGTTTTACTGAATGTTCTTTAATCCAGTATATCAATTACCTCCTACTAGCAGATAATTTTGTAATGCAGTTTGCCGCACCTTAGCACTGTAACACCTTTATTGTCTCTGAGAAGTTCACACTTTCTTTAAGATTTCAACTGGTACAATACATCGCATAGACTTACGAGATACTGAAGTTTGGAGCTCTGTACTTTCTGACTGTTCGATTTGCCTTCCAGCCCTTATTTTACCCCTCACAGATCTTTTCTGGAAGTCTACTGGCGTTTTTCATGCTTTTACTCCTGCTTCCATGACCTCTACTGGTACTTGACTTGTATTGCACCATGTATATTTACATCTTACTACTGTAAGGTAAATACATTGTACTGTCCTGTCCATTGTACGGCAAGCAATTTCATGTATTAGTCTGCTAATGAGACTCTTGTGTTTAAAGGCTTTCTACACCATTCACCCCTTTTAAATTGAATTTGCATTCATGATGTGGCAAAACCATGGCACCTTTCTATACTTAATTCTGTTCTACATTATCTGTCTCTCATCCCTAACTCTTAAGGCAGTTTAGCCATATAAGCTGTACATAATAAAAACAAATCTTTCCATGCATATCACCACTCTTTACACCCGTGCAATGCTATCTGCATATTTTGGCTTTCCAGCAGGTTGAGGAGCTACTGATTATATTGACATCTCACTTGGTACTGCTCAGAGACTTCATGGCCAGTAATGTTTCATATCCAAAGTCCATAATGCTACCACACTAGGGAGTAGGTAATCCATGTCAGTGTTGGCAAGTATATCACTAATAAAAGGGCCAGAAAAGGAAAAAAAAAAAGGCTTCTTTTATAAAAACAGGCAAACAGAATAGACACACATTGCATTACATTGAAGAAAAAAAAAAAAAAAAACGAAAAAAAAAATTGGATATAGCTTTGAGACCTTTCCAGAAAGCAACTTGATACAAGGAAAAAAACTGCTGTTGGTTGTGTGATTCCTGCTTTTAAGAAGGTAAAAATTGAAGGTCCCTTTAAATTGTGTAAATGCCAGCTCAATCATCTATTTACTCAGTCTTAAATACTGCTGTTTCTCAGAGGAGATTTCTCAGCCTGAGGAGCACAGAAATCGAGGGTGTACAGGGAGATAGATGGCACACACAGATGTAGAAGGAAAAGCTAAGTTAGGAACAAGGGAGAAATGATTCATTGCAGAAAAGTAAGATAACAGGAGAGCACCAGGGATATATGTACTACAGCATTCCAAAAATCAGAGTTTAACTCTGTCTTGTTAAAGGCAGATTCATGCAACACATTTCTGAGAATGTAGTACTAACACAATTCCAGGATGTTCTTTTTCTGGTTGTTTATATAAATTCACAAAATCTCCAAGTATGAAAAAATTAGCAAAAGGTTAAGGAATAAGAAATCAGGAACACAGAGTTCTGTTCTACTACTCCCGTGCTTTAGATGAGCCATTTGCTTTCTTGGTGCTGTTCTTAACCAAATTTCTCTTTTCAAACCTGCCCTTGTTACTTCCACTTGCCTTCTTTTCATCTAAATTGCAAGATTATGGTGAACTGCATCTTCCACGGGGCTGTACATGCCCCTGAAACACTAAACTTTCTGAGTAAAATTCATGGGAGATAAGATACTATCTTTTCCTCTCTAAATAAAGTTTTGTTGGAAGGCTACCAGTTAGCTCCATCCACAAGTTGTAATCATCCATCCACATGCAATTCCTGGTTCACCCACAGATTTTCTACAGAATCTCTTGAAGCTCACTTCATGCAGACTTTCTAAAATAGATGAAACCAAAATTACTTTTTATCATTCAAGCTCAATCTTAGAGAGCGATCAGGCTGCCACCAGGTAACTCTTCAGTATCTTGTCCGGTTGGATTTGGCAATATTTGAGATGATATGAAATAATGATTATCAGTATTTTGAGACTTATGCATATCAAATTTAAAGGAAGATATTGGCAATCATTTACTAATGCAATCTTCATCTGAAAGAACTGTTTGGTAATATTCTAATAATAATACATAAAGAATAAGTACTATGTCAGTGCTTAGGTCACAAAACCAATTCTGCTTGCTTTCTTGAAATAATTGATAGCCACACCTGGACAAATTGCTGTATTACACAGCAGGCTGTGGCATGTGACCTTGCAGTACATGGAAGTTAAAAAATAGATCTCTTGTGATGTAACAGGAGACCATTGGAAGTCATACAGGTAGAATTAACCAAATGTGAACCACAGTAAAATTTAAGCCATTTGAAGCATTCAGAAAACTACTTGAAAGCAAACCCAAGCTGCTATTTTTAGATCCTGGCTTAGATTAGCCTTGAATTGCGACCGTAGATTTTTCTTTCCTGTTCTGCCATGTACACACACATCTGCTGTGTGTCTGCTAACATATGGTGTTTTACTAATTGCTAGTTATCAGCTAGGCTTCTACTGCTCACATCAAACGTGAGTACCCTCCAGAATGTTTCACAGTAATCATTTCACAGATTCACTGCAGTAGCCACTGTATGGTCAGAAGGCAGTTTTCCATAGTAGAAATGCAATAAATATGTCATTTATAAATCATTGTCTGTTGTTTTAATATTGCAGGTTCACTGTTACGTAACAGGAGAACATTAGAACAAGTGCATGCCGATCAATGCCTGCAAATGGAAGAGCTGTAGTAGCTCAGTAATCCATCCGGTTCCTCTGATGAAAGCAAAAGTATGGACAACCCTGAGACAAGTCAAGTCTAACAAATTTTCAGACACCTTTTTTGAAAGGATGTAGCTTTGTGCTTGGACTCTTTTTTTTTTTTTTTTTTTTCTTCTGGTACATCAGCTTCTGAACTGTCCATATTTTATTTACAGTTAAGCATAAAATTTATTTCTGAATAAGCTGTTAGGTATTGTACAGTGTCAGGCAGCTCTTGTAGTTCCTAAGGTCCTAAAGTAAAGCAGAATGGGTGATAATCATGTAAGTCCCTTCAGCTGTCAGGCAACTTCTAATGGGTTCATCTCACAGAGAAGCAGTTCAAATGACTAAGACTGTCACAGCTGGGAACTCAGACAACAAAGGATAAGTACCATACCCCAGTTAAATGAGACACTGGTGTCCTGGCAGAAGCATGGCTGTCTCTATGTTCAGAACCATGCATTTTTCAAATGAAGGCACAGGTACAGTTACAGCCAAAAGACTCGTGAGGGGAAGGAACTGTTGTGGATGCTGTTCACATGAATCAAAAGTGAAAGTGCTGTTCCCAAAAATAAGAATTAATTCCAAGTTTAAGCTTCCAAAATGGAGGTATATTTGTCCCTAGGCAAAGGCCATATTGTTCATTAGAAAAACTACTCAACTGTATTCCTCAACATCTCACTAATTTGTTATAGCATGAAATTATATTGTGAAAGAGATTTGGCATTTTTTAATATAAAAATTCTCATTGTGCAGAACAGTCTGTGTCTATGATGCATTCTAGTGAAATACAACCTTCACCTACCTGCCATTTAAGACTTTATTAATGTAAGCATTAGCACGACCTCAGCTGCATCATCAGAGTTATGATTATAAACATTGTATGACTAAACTGTTTTAAGAGAGATAATAAGATAACCACAACTAAAGATTTAATCAACATCTGACTTACTAAGTAGAACTGCCTTTACAATTGGAATGCAGTTACTGAATATAATTAGTATGCCACAATCTCAAGGAGACTCATATTTCTATTGTTTTCCTTTAAATAATGCAAATCCTTGGCAGCTAACAGAATACTCAGATAAGAAGTGTGACAAAGTACCGTCACCTTCAGAAAGGGCTTAAGAATGGAAGGGGAGGTGCTGATTAGACTGCAGGGAGGTGGGCATGGTCTTTTCCAAAGATCATGTATACTTTGAGTCCGACTACTTCAGAGATAGTACATTACAGAGGTTAAAGAAAAACAACAAAAACCATCTATGAAGACCAATTTACCAAACAAAACAAATGATTAAATAAGGAACAATGCTCATAATCAGAAGAGCATGTTTGGGAAAAAATAGGAAGTACCAATACATTAGTTTTTTTCTCTAACTGCTGATTAAGGCTGGAGTTTTCACAGAAGCTTCATGGTCGTGTAATTCAATGCAAATTCCCATTTAGGTTGATCCAGGGACCTCCCTGGTCTACAAATTTTGATACTGGTATCCTGAAGCCTGTTTCTTTGATCTTAGACTAAGTTTAAGGATTAACAGTTAGATGCATCTTTGCATAATCTGCAAAGTGCTCAGTTTCTACTAGGAAACATTACTACTACAGGACTAAGTGTGAACTCAACCACATCAGTCTTGGAAGATGTTTTTCAAGCACTGTATGAAGCTTACCTGCTTCCTATGAATCTGAGGTAGACACCTCTTTAGCTAGTTTTAGTCTCTTTATCTAGACTATCTCTTTAGTCTAGTTTTCTAGCTCCGCCATTTGACACCCCATGAAAAAGTTACATTCCAAAATCCTTTCTACCCCAAGGGCCAAAGTGCTACCTCTTACAGTATAGTATGATTAACTGATCTGAAACTGACATGGATGATATGAGAATAGATTGATACTCTGACTTGTTAACCCTTGATAATATTAACACTATAGTACAGGAAAACGTGCATCAGTAATCAAAAGCACAAGTATTCATACATGAACAGTAATGCTCAAGCACACTGCTTTGTTGTTAAAGAGGAATAGAGTAGAAGAAAATATTTGAATGATTCATGTGCTTGGTCTGACAAATATCCAGATCCATTGTTAACATGGAGAAAATTCTCACATATGATTTTCAAAATTGAACTGAAAGACGGATGGCATAATAAAGCAAAGACTGACTGCTATAAATGTGTTTTAATTTTGAATAGTATTTCAAAAATGTAGACTAACCTATCTGACAAGGGGACAGTCAGTTTCAAGAAAGAAAATGTCATCTATGTCATTGCTAAATGGGCTATTTTTGAAAAATGCAATACAAGTTCATTTTGTAGCAAAAGCACATTTTCTGATTTTGTCTTTATAGAAGGACAACACCCTTGCCTAAAAACTAATAAAACAATTAAGTCTTCCTCAATTTCAGATAACTAGTTTCAATGGAGACTAAGAATTAGAATTTAAAAAGCTGAGGAAATAAGCAGTAAGTGGGAGAGCCATATTACTCCCCTTGCTGAACATCAGGGGTTAAAATATGGCGATAAACTTCACCAGAAGTTGCCTTGGGTAAAGGGGTTATTAAACAGAAATGGACAGTCAGCTCCTCTTCCCATAACAATGGCACGAAGAAGTGTTAGGGAAGCGAGCTTACCAAATATAACAAAGGAAGCAGTCCTGCTAGCAATATAACAGAACAGTGAATTGTGAGGTGCAGATAAAGACCAGGAAATATCCTGTAATGGCTACCAAAGCCATCTGCTTAGTTGTGTGTGTTTTTTTTTTTCCCCTTATTTTGACTCAAGATATGTTTTGGTTGTTCAGTTTATGTAAATCTGTTTTCATTTCCAGCAGGACACTTTTGTATCTCCTTTCTTCTTGTCCTCCCTTCTCACACTGACACTGATACACAAGCAAAACCACTTGACTTAAAAAAAAAAAAAAAAAAAAAAAAAAGAAAAACAAAACCAAACTTACAGCTGCAGCTTGATACTGCTATTCTCTCAATTGAGTTTACCCTGCTTGTCCCCTTAGATTTTAATAATGAAAAAATGCCTTTACGCTTTCTGGGCAAGCTGCCATTTGCATTTACATTGTAGTGGTACCTCCAGCAGCAGTACAGAGTAACCATTCACAGAGGAGTAACAGTTCATCCAGAAGGCTCCTTCACTCACCACCATCATGGTGATGTATGTATCCAAACAGCCTATCCATCTGATGTTTTTGGCACACTGGCAGTTACTGAATACAGTCTGTTTCAGACAAGGTAAGAGAAGCTTCTCTGTCCTTACCAAAGCCCCATTGCCTTTATAAGAACAACTACTTATCAGATCTATCCAGTCTGTAATAGTGACCATTACAGTATCTCATCTCACTGAAAGTTAATTGCAAGAAATACAGCATCAGAAGAAAGGCCATCTCTTCAGCAAGCTGGTGCTGAATCCTTCAAAAAACTGACATTTGATGAAAAATACATGCCATTAAATTCCTTTAGAAAAATCCAACTAATATAGCTGTGCTTTCCTGCAAGAGAACACAATAAACAGGAAATTAAAGCCTCAACTAGCTTTGTAACTCCAGTGTACGTATTCAGAGCAGCAAAATTACAGCACTGTAACTTAGCCCCACAAACTGCACTGCTGGAATGTAAGTGGCAGGCTTTCCCAGTTCTGGTTTGAGAACCTTCTAAGAGGGAGCCTACGTCTGATTTTTTTCAACATCAGCAGTATGACTGTGCTGCAAGCACAAATATGGAGCCAGAGAAATTAAAGCTGTCCCCCCCATTCCTACTGCAGAAAACAGTTTGTTTGGTCTCTTGCTAAGGGCTATTGTGCTCCCACAGTATGAGCAGAGGCTCACCTAAACTGTAGTCCAAATGTGTGTCCACGCTCAGAACAGCATGGATGAGCCTTTCCCAAATAGGAAGGATAATCTTATCCCCTGTGCAGATAAAATGAAGAATACTACTTAAGTCCAAAATTTCGCAATGCTTGTCTAGGTGGGGTTGCAGCAAAAGATTATGTTTATAGGTTCCTGGAAAAAAAATTATTCCTGCAAAATGTTCACTGATAGTCTCTAATAGAGTATACATATAAATATAAACACATACACTTTTTTTTTTTTGCTACCATTCCCAAAATAGACCTCCAGCATAGAGCACCTTTCTGTAAACTGAAAAATATCAAAGATTTATATGCAGCTTTCTGATTGTTTTTTCAGCAATGTACAGATGGAGGGGAGTGAAAGACCATAATAAATAAGATCTATTATTTTCAGAATATTACTTTAAAAATATAATGGCCACGTTTAACAAGGCTTCTTTTCACTTTGACTGCTCTAACTCCCCATTAGATAATACTAATAATCTGTTACTATGTTTAAAGTTTTTTTATAGTAGGCAATTTCCTCCAAGGAATCAGTCATTATTTATGAGTATTCCAGAAAATAAGCTCTTACCAAATAGGTACCTGCACACAGCAAGCTGTGCTCAAAATACTACAAATCCCTATAGTGATCTTATTGCGTTCTACTAAACGAACAACATGGAGCCCATTAAAATAGCAATCTGTGCATTAAGTTCAAATGACTATTTTGGTGAGCCAACGAAGAACAAAAGCATACAATTAGTAATGATTAAGAAGCAGAAAATACCTGTTAATAGCAATAATATTTATATGTGTGCGCCACTTATAACCCCTTATGCATCCTATTCACGCAGATGAACATAATTAGACTGCAGACAAGCACACATACAAAATAAAAACGCTCACTGAAACAGAATGTAGGTCTCACCCTAACATAGCAAGCCACAAAAGCATATATACTTATAGCACAGCTAAGAGATACCATCTCTTCCCTTTAACAGAAACATTTTGGTATCAACAGTTACATCTTTACAGGAAATAAAAGCACTGTTAAGCATTCCACCTTCATACATGGATACAGCAAGGATTTCAGACTGCAAGAAGGTCATGCAGCTGGTGATTGCTCTCACCATTATCATTTTGCATGCTTCAGTCACCTGTTTTTTTTTTTGTTTTGTTTTCGTTTTTTTTTTTTTTTCCGGTAGATTTTAGCTAAAAGCTCAGAAGCAGATGTACTGCATCTAACCAACATTCATCTGGATTATTGCAGGTTTTCAGGATCAAACCTGAACTTTCATCCTACTCACATGGGGTGCTACCTTCCTTATTTATCAGATTCCAGCAATTCAGCATACGCTGAACATGAGGGCAACTTTTGATAAAGCTCTATCCAAATCTACTTGGATGTTTTCCCCAGTTAGGAATTTCCTGGCCTCTATGACACCTGATTTTGTTCTGAAACTTCCTTTCTTATTGTAGCAATACACTAAGTCATTTTTTTTCAGAGGTTTTCAGCTTGGGGTAGAGTTCTTTCCCTGCTTGATTTGCAACCGTAGTCTGCACTGTTTCTGAAAGCCCAACTGCTATGTTTTTCAGGCAGCACTGAGAATTTAATGCTAGCTATGCTGGGTAATTCTAAGATATGTCTTTGAACTTGACTGAAAGTCATAAAGGAGAAGGGCTCCATGCCCTGAAGTTCATCCAGATCTGAAGGCAGCCAAGGAAGTTTCCGTTGGATTTGCTTCTCTTCCAGCTGAACAGAACTTACAGACAATGAAAACTGGAGAGAAATGCAATGATTAATTTCTTGGTATGCCTTTCTTTCCTGATTTTTTTCAGAATACATTGAATGGAGGAAAAAAAATCAAAAGCAGTATGAAAGATGGAAAGAAATATCACACAGTTCACATGAAGTTTCCTGATGGTGAAGACAAAGACCTGGAAACTACCTGGTGCTAAAGCCATACTAACTGGTTACAACACTAGACAGTGAGCTGCTCCAACTCATTTCATACTTTAGCACAACCAAGAGGTAGGTTTTGTGAATGTGTTTCAAATTGCCTCTTTTTTTTTTTTTTGTCCCGTTTCCTGTATTTTTAGTGATCTCAGACTTTGGGGTCATAATCAGGACCCATTTAAGAAATTTCACATTAGAGCATCGTGAAATTTATTTCCAAGCCCACAAAGTGATTTGGGCTTTTGAAACTTAGTCATTTCTAAGGGCAGGAATTAATAACTCTTTGTAAGACATTAATTTTAGTTAAAACTGTAAAAATGTTACTCTGCATAGGAGAGAACCTAGTGGTCATCTCACTTTTTAATGCTATCTCAGACCTAACAAATCATGATTGTTGCCTCCATAGGTGGATTCAAATGCCTAATGACTCAATGAAATGACACGTGACTAGGTAAGGCAAACAGCAGAAAGACACTTTTTTGGTAGGTTACCAGGACCTAACAATATCCAATTTTAGCTAAAAGTTTATTCTAGATCCCTGAACATTGAACTCCATCTCCTACTTTCACCAGTCACGTGTGGAACAATTAATAAGAAAAATCAGGGCCTAAACTTGAAAGGTGTTAATATCTTGTTCAAGTCACCAAGTGGCAGAACTAGGTCAAAAATTTTCATTTTTGTTTTTCTCAAGGCAGCCAGTGTTATTGAAAAAAATATTCTTACGTGGAACTAGGGAAAAAAGTACAGTGTCTCAAAGTAATCACACAGTAAAAACGGGGAGAAAGACCTGAATTCTTACATTTGTCTTCTGAACCACATTCACGTAGGAGAAAAGTGGCAGAGGTTCTTGCATGATCACTTTTCAAAAGAGTTTACTGGAGCAAATGAAATCTTGTCTTTAGCTATGTTCACTGGGACTAGTATTCACAGACAACACAAGATTAGACTAACACCACTCTAAGTCAGTATCTCTGTTATCTCTAAAAGAAAATGTGCACTATAAATAATTCCTAAATATTTGCTTCTAGGTTTAGCGACAGTCTCTGAAGGCATTAACTAAAGAAAGATGTGTCCAGCTGTTGGATACCAGGGGAACACAACCAATATTGCCAACGGCACTGTGATAGTGATTCTGTTCTGAAGGCAAAGCGCTGTTATCCTGGTACCAAACAGCAGCTGTTTAGAATATGGATGAAACATTCAGGCTACGAGCAAGTGATCCTGCACCCACCTGACTGAAAGCACATAGGATATTTGACATCTACAGGTGAAGACATACAAACATTTAACTACTGAGACAAACTTGGCCTGGTTGTAACACCTTTACTTTCCTGCTGACATATCTGCACGCCTTGTCATTTTGTTATAGACTTGTTTATCCAATGTGTGCTTCTAAGCACCATCAATGTGCACTTGGTGACACTATGATTGGTGATATATACAGTAGTAATATTCTGGTCAAGTAATTTCAGAAATATTACCCAGGATTATGAGGTGGCTGGTTTTGGTTTTGGCCATCTACCTAACAAACCATAAAATAGTTGTTCAACATTTTTTCTAAATACCCAGAATGATAACATCACTGAGGAAGACTAATCAGCCACGTGTTTTCAAATTCATTCCACACATTTGGTTACAATCACCTTTTTCAGCACTCTGAAATCAGTGCTCATTTTACAGCTCTTACAATGAACAGCTAACATGCAGGTAGCTGATCCCCATGGATACCTGGCCATTGTGGTATGATGATCTCTGAGATGAGTTAAATCACATATGATTAGGAGTTCTTGCCAGGCAATGGCTTTTTCATTTCATATAATGAATGAAATAACTGGGTTTAACATCTTTTCAGTCAGGAAAAGAAAGTTGAGAATGAAATGAAACATGCTTATTTTTAGGCATCTAAACATTAGGCTCGAAACCTGCTTTTCTAATCAGTAGGGAAGACATCTATCATCAGAGAAAAATTAACTTGATTGTAAATTTGTGGGTGATCCAGAGTTGTACTCCACTGACCATAGATAGCAAACTAGAAGATTAACTGCTCAGTGGTTTGAGCTGCATGAAATACAGTCCTTCAATACTAAAGTAGAACTAATGTCACTTTTTGGCAGGGGTTGGAGTATTATCTGAAGTTTATAATTTTATAAACTACATTTGAATACCATTATTAAATACAGATCAAGAGGGGACTTTTATGCAATAATTAAAAGAGTTTAAAATTTGTTTCACTTCAAGCACCAGTAAAAGGGGCAACCAGAATATTTGCCTTTGACTGAATTTACATTTCATTAATGACAACTCTGATCACAAAATTATTCTGCTAAAGACAAGTGAAACACTTTCTTTCCAACCACAGTTATTTGGCTTTTTTTTTTTTTCCCAAACATTTATCACAAGCACTTTATTACTGTGGCATTTTGATGTTCTTAATTCCAGATTTTGTTAGGGATCTATCTCAACTTCTGTCTTGGATTCTTGTCTCCTTCCCTTAATTTGCTAAGAGAATGTGAAGAAATCGAAACCTTCTAATATGATGCATTAACTGAATGCATATTTGTTAGAACAGGATGTGTACACATTCTGTGTCATTCATCAGAATTTTGCATCTTTGCCCTGCCTGGTAATATGTATTTCTTAATTTTATTTTCCTTTACGAACATTGAAAATACCATTTCAATCACTTCCATTTCCATTTACAGAACAGTAGTAATAAACATAAGGAACAATTTTGAAAGGATTTTTGACTTCTCCAAGTATCACTGGATCTTCAGGTAAAGAACCATTCCTAAGCAGGTGACTACCTAGAGCTCTGACAACAGACTTACAAACCACTGGATTCTTTTATAGTTCTAACTAGTTTCGTATTAGATTTCATCTGTTGCATGATGGCAACCCAATCCACAGATTCCTCAGTAAAAAGCATTAGACAGCTCAATACCTGCTTGTTTTATCATCTAGATTAAGTATCCATCTTACTCTGATTGCATCGAGAATTATCCAGCAAAAAGGGCAATATCCTATCAAGGCCCTTTTTCCTACCTGTTTTTACATGGTAAAATACTAGATTTCTCAGTCTTCTGGGGAATCTGGGCCAAACCTGTACTTTTGTTGGAGGCTTGAATCACTGAGCTTTTTCCCTTCTGTGTAATACCCACTAATCTCCCTTAGTTCAAATTCTCTTCAAAAGGCCAACTGTTTTTTCCTCTCCATCAGCCTACACCTACTTACAAATTAGTGCTTCCTCTCACTCCCTACCCTCCACTCTGAGGAAAAAAAAAAAAAAAAGAAGAAAAAAAGAAGAGACAGAAGCCTGCAAAGTAACAGAAAACAGCACATCAAGCAGATTCAGAAGATTGCTGTTTTGTTGTTTTGTTTTTTTTTTCTGCTCCCACTCTGCCCACTTTTCCCATTCATCTCACCTTCACATCTCTAACTTGTCTGATACAGAAATACAGAACACACTTCTTTTTAAAGGAACTTATTGCTATTTGTTCACTGACAAAAGTAAGCAACATCTGCTGTATGACTCAAGGCTACACTGCAGAAATCAGCACATTTCCATTTTTATACACAGGTTCTGTTGATTAGAGTTGAACTTTACTACTTGTATTTGTTCTCCTCATTCTGTTTTTTTTTAGTAAATGGAAAAGAGCTACAAATCAATCACTTATTGTAATAGGAAATGGACCAAATGTCTTGGAAGTGGGAGCCACAATACATTTGGTACTGTATAAAAAATTTTCCCATCAGGAGAGCAGCTGCAACACTTGCAAGAACAAGTGTAGTGAAGACTGCCACAAGGTTGTCTAATACGAGTCTAAACTAAGTTTATTCAATTAAATTCATCACCTAACCATAACACCAGAGCAGCATAGACTTTGCATACTTGAGCATGTCTGGGTTTTGTTGTGTTGTTTTTTTTTGGTTTTGTTTTGTTTTAAATAAGGAATCAACATTTTTTGGTGCCTGAGCACTATGAAACCTAGATCATAATATAAACATAGTTGTAACTTCTCTCTTCAAAAACTTGTTAAACAGGAACAAAATTGTGTTGTTTACAAAATTAAGTTTTTTGAAACTAGATCACTTCTAAGTGAACTATTTGCGATATTCCAAGGCAGTATATTTTTTAGAATTTTAACTGCTGTCTTATCTCAATAAGTATAAATTAAGGAAGACAATCAAGCAGAGGAAGAGAACTTAATCATACTTTCTAGCTACCGTCAATTGCCAATGAAAACTCATAGTTGAAATCCAACTTTTGGAAGTTAAACTTCCAGCTGCAGTGTCACTGGAGTGACCTGTATACACCATACTGATCTTTTTCCATCCCAGGAGGTCAATAAATGTTATGCAGAAACAAGAAAGTAGACTGCCTTTTTCACACAGTAGTTCTCCATAATTAACTTCAGGGGACCCAGTGACACCAAAGGCCTGAATTAAGCTTTCTAAAGTGCCATCGCAGCAGCAGCAGGGTCAAGAGTTCTTGGCTAGAGGATCTGCCTGCAGACTAGGGCAGAGCCAAAGGAAAATATGGCTGTGAATGAGCTTTTTAGGTTTAAAGACTGTTTTCCAAGACCATTACTTAAAGATCTCCAACTTACAGGAAGTGCTGTCAGGAATGAGTTTACCCATAGCCACATTTATGCTCCCAGTTCAAATAGTTTGGTCATTCTACGTGATTCAGTGTTCTACTAACGGGATCAAGTTTGAAGAGACCCAAACACAGTATGCATAATGCCAGGTTAAAAGATTGTTTTATATATGATAATTGAGGGACTAAAAAGGCAACTTTGCGGAAGGGAGAACAAAGAGTGGAGAAACTGTGCCTCATAGCACTTCCTACTATGATTCTCCAACTGAACCTAAAGATTATACAGGTAGGTTCTGTGTGTTTATACTTAGCAATGAAGCTTTAGGAGCACGTACCACTGACTAAGTAGCTTTTTTTCCCCTTCCTCACAAAAGGAAGACTTAATTACAATGCATTCCTCAGTAATGTAAGCAGGTAAGAGTAAACACCTGGTTATCCATTCTCTTCTTTCTCACAGTTGCAAACTAGGGAAAGTATCCCACCAACATCCTTGCACTTCATGTCAGAAGCTGTGATTCTATCTGCCCTATACAACTGCAGATGGCTTTCTTCCCCTCTGCCCCTTATTTGTATCACCACTCTAAGTCCAGTGTGAAATCTAGCTATATGCTATTGCCAGCCCCAGGTATGCCACTTACTGCAATACAGCTTTTTCTCTTGAAGTACACTCTCGTCAGCTACCAAAACTTGGACTCAACATTTGTGCTTAACTATTCTCACAGGGAAGGCAGAAAAGAGAACCTGTCTCGTTGTTTTCTCTTGTCTACTATGTTGGTTTTTTTGTGCAACAGAGCCTGGAATCTAGTCCTTAAAAACACTTATTTTTGGCATGAACTGAAGTTCTATTAATTTATGTATTTAGGAAACACGTTGCATAAACAAATATCAAAAGGGGTTTGAGTTCACTTTAAGCTCCATATTGCCTATTTTAAGTTGGATATACTCAGCAAATAGCTTCCCAAACCACCTGCAAAGTCAAGGTCAAGGTCTGGCAGAACCACATGTCCAAGACAAAGCAATAAAAATAAGCATGTCTCTTGCAGGTGACAGGCTGTCAAATTTTATTTATTTATATGGTCTTGGAATCTACTAAATTTATGAGCACTGAGGGTGGCAGAGCACAAAGAGATCAGAGGAGAAGCAGAGGGAAGAGAACCAGGGTTGCTTTTCTAAGGTTATTAAAACCAGTAGTCAACTAACAATCTTCAAAAAACAAATGTTTCTAGCTGATTGGTTGATATGTATGGACCCAAACAGACCATTGTTAAACAATAGCTAAACAATACTTAAAAAAAAAAAAAAAAAGAAAAAAGACTTAATGAAAGCTGAATATATTTGTTTGCACAGCATAGCTAATCTTGCTATTTCCTCTTTTTTTTTTTTCCTAGTAAAATAGCTACAGATTTCCTCCCATTACTGTCTCGGGTTGCTACTAAGACTCCGTAAAGAACAATCCAAATAGTAAATTTACCCAGGTTACCCATAGATCCAGTTTACTAACAGCATTGTAACCAAATGTGCATATTAAGGGATCACTCATGAATAATGTGTTAGTCCAGGCCATTTTTCATAGAACTATGTAGATTATATGCAGAACAGACCACCTTGCTAATCTCAACCTTCAACACACAGGTTGAGTAAGGAGGCATGACAAATAGCAATATCAACCAATAGATGTCAATTTACCTCTTTCATGCATTTTTTTCCCCACTTAGAAGAATGGAAAGCATTTTCCATCCCTTAGCTTAAGATACACAGGGATTACTGCTCAACCAAGAGGAAGGAACGAACTGTCAATAAACTAACTTCTTCCAGATGTCTGAAGTAACAAAGAAAACCAGGATATGAATATAGGAGAATAAGGACTGAAACAGATATTAACCAATGCATTTTATAAAAGGATGTCTTTCAGAAATCAGATTCCCCAGTTCTTTTTAGTCTGAAGTGGCAACATGTAATAGGATTTCTGGCAGAGATAAATGAACACACTGCCCCTTAAATACTTCCCTTCCCATTTACCAGCTGTTGTTCAGATAACTGTTTTGGTTTTATTTTATGGTCTTGAAGTACTATTTAGAAGAACTCCTCGCTTAATCTCAGCATTCCTAACTATACAGAAGACCCTAGCCATGTTTTTGTCTGACATCTCTCCTATGCAGTTTCCTAAGTGAAAAGGTCAAAACCAGAAAGACTGATGTGACCTGAACACTGACTTATGTCTGAAGAGCCCCCAGTTGCTCCTGAGATTTGCATGCTCTTTGTGCACACCTGAGTTTTCTTGGAATTTTTGTTTCTCTATCAGGATCAAAATATTGCAAGAAGTATGCCTGATGACACTGCTGATCACAAAACAAAAGAACAGAGGCACAAAATTCTGTGGTGTGAGGTGATTTTACTCCATCTCTGAAACACTGACAGACTCACATAGTAATATATAAGAGAAGATGACCCAAGCCAAAAAAATATTTCACCTAGTCCTGTAAGAAAGATACTGCTGAAGTGTAAATCAGCTGAGAAATTGAGAGGGTTGAGATAAAAACTAGCAGAAATAAAGCTGACCAAAAAGTGCCATGAGAACAAAATTTAGTGTCATGATAAAGGAAAGGTTTGAAAAGTAAAAATACTGAGGTCAAACAGATCATCAGGGCAGAGATTAAAGTCTTTGTAACAAAACTCCACTTATAGTGTACTCTATTTATTGTTATAACATAAACGACTATGCCTTCAGTGGAATACTACACAACATAACATACTTGTGTATGTTTCATAAAAGCAACAGGGTGTACCTTCACACCAGGGTCCAAAGGGGTGAACGTATGGAAAGGCTTTTAAGAACCCAGGCTTCCTCTGTTCCTCACATCTGGGTACGAGGAGTATCAGAGGTGTGTTCTAATTCCATTAGTGACTGGAGATACCAAGACATAGAACAGCTGCACAGTCTAATGTAACCCTCACCTGTTCCCCTCTGCTGGAGGTGCTACTTACCCCTACACTATTTAAATTCAGGATTTCTCTCCTCTGAGACAGGAGTTTTATCAGACATTTCCACGGGCCCTTCCCTAGTCCCAGGATCTCAGTATGTTCATTTCAAAATGAAGTCCACTAGCCTGTCCACGTGGCTAAGTCCTCTAATTGACATCTATAGTCCATCTTCAGAACTGTTCCACTGGGGCTTGACATGGAATGAAGCAATATTTGCTTTACTGACTTCCAACAATTTTTTTTTATTTTTTTTTTCCTTCAAGGTCTCAGAATTGCCACCTGTACTCAACTTTCTGGCAGTACCAGGAGTTGCTCTATTTGGACTGGATAGCAAATCGTAGGACTTTGTACCATAACGGCACTTCTTCTGTGAGGTTACAACTTGAAATGTTATTTAAATTAAAAAAAAAAGTCTTTACTGAATAAAAGCTTCAGTGACCACAGAGATCAACAATAATAGATGGAAATATTAATTCAAATTTAAGTTTTACTTGGATTCTGTTCTGTCCTTGCAGAATATAGCCATAATTACCTCAGGAGGGACATTTCCCAGTTAGTTTGGCAAGAAACTGTTGATAAGTTTCAGATTTATTTATTTATTTAGGGATAAAGGTAAAATTGTCTTTTTCTAAAATATTCTTCACTTTCCACCTCTGGATCTAGATATTTAGATTGCATACATGTTTAACGTAGTAACATGCTAACTAATTACTCCAGCAAGTTCAGCACAGCAGTCTGTTCTTAAAAACTTCACCTAACAAAGGACCAATTACTAAACTCAAACATGCAAAACTCAGTGGCAGTCACCACCATCCGGGACTGTGAACCAAAATGCTTTTTTAATCAGACAACAGCTCATCAGCAGATGTTCTATGCAAATTTTTTGCAGAGCTTGTCATCCTAAAACAGCACAGGGCATTAAAATACACTCAGTGATGTAGTAAAACTCCACTCATTTTGTGGGCTTAATGTTAATTAACAGTTTCAGATATGATGGGTCATTTTAAATCACCAGATTCCACACTATCTGAAAGCAACAAAAGTAATGTATTTCAGATGGTGAAAAAAGCATCTTTAGGGACTGGAAGAAAAATGGTAAAAAGCCATCCCCAAACCTGTTTTTCCCCACTGTAGTATTGTAAAGCAGGAGTGTTTTATCCCACTTGTGCTTTTCACAAGACATACAGAGCACACAGTAAAATCTTTCTCAGTTTATGACAATGACATAGGACTTCAGTTATAGAAATTGCTCCATATGGTGACTTCCACCTTCTTTATTGATGTCACTTGCTGGAGCCACTGGATCTGTCCCAGACCCAACCACATCCTCTGTGATCCCTGTGTCCTGCTTCCTCCACAGATCTTCCGTTGTTTCTTCACAAACTCAAAAACTTGTGTTCTCTAACCCCACTTATTTTGGTAAAGCATTTAGTAATATCAGTAAAATATGCATCTTTGGGAAAACACCTTAATGTTATTAAAGTCTATATTTATAGAAGTCTCTCTGATATTAGGTGATGAATAAAATTGTATGCATTGTATGAATAAAAACTGCAATGGTATGTTCATATCACAAGAATCCAAGACACTGAAAAATCGTTCAAAAAAGCAATACAGAAAAATCCTTAAAGAACTATGGCAAAGTTTTCTCTATCATTTCCACTGCTGTCCCACAACCAGTCAACTACCAAAATTTTAGCTCATTAAAGACTGCCAGGGTTAGATATTTTAGAAGCAGCATAGCTATTGCTGTTCCAGCACACTCATTTTGAGCGCAATACCAAAACAGAGTGGGAAATGTTAAGGTTATTTAAAATAAAACTATATGCCTGTGAAGGAAATGAAAGTGAAAAAACAGGAAAAACAAAACCAAAAGATTGTTATCTTTAGTTTCCAAATGACATTGCCTTATAGTCCTTATATACGCAAAGCATTATACATCTTATACCATTTTCAGTATCCCTTCCAACTTGTCTACCTCCAGCAGTCTGTCATACTGGACTAGACCCATACATAATTTATGACAAATGCAATGAGCTGCTGCAAGCAGACTGTAGCCAACATCATTTCATGCTTGGTGTCTAGTGACTATGGAAGATAAAAGTTCTCTGTAGCTATCTGACATCATTACTAGCAGTTTCACTTGAGTTTCTGGGTGAGCTATTGGCTTTCTCAACTGATACCTGTGACAGCATGTTATATTGCTCAGTTTAGCTTTGCATGATCAAATGTCTAATTTTCGAGCTTCAGCTGCGGGATAAAGTTCAGTTGTTATTCTATTGAATAAACTTTTTCACCCTGAAAAAATATTCCAGATTCATGACTGACCTTTATCCAAATGAGCTACAGTAGTTTGATCTTGAATTAATCACTTATAGCCAGTCTTGAATAAGAAACAACATTTTTTCAAGGGCCCCAATGCTTTAATCTGAGAGCTGCTAGGTTGGGCAGATACCTGAATGTCCTAGGCAGATCTCTATTTTATGGATTCAACTAAAGAAGATATTTTAGTTTATGCAGAGGAAGGAGCTTCAGAAGTGCAGCTGAAGATTCCTTTAAAAGGACATAACATTTAAGGTGCCAGATTCAGAATCTATCAGTTTACAGAAGAGAACTCAATCCATACAAGTGAACTTCTGACATGCTTAAGTTGGTTTAGCAAGCAGATTTTTACCCAAGTAACATAGTAATTTGTTTTTCTTAATTCTCTCCCATGGGCATCAGAGAAATTAAGATTTCCCTGCTTCAGGTAACAAATGCTAGATGACTTGAAAATACATATAAATGTAACCCAGCAATGAACAAGTTTTCATAAAGGTGTACATCAAAATATGATGCTATTAGCCTATTAACTTCTAGAGCTCTTAGCATCTCAATGTGCAATGCGCTCTACAGCCATACCATGACCAGCATTACCTACTGACGTAAAATCCGAAGGAATAAAAGTTTGGATCTGGCATTAGTTCTCCTTTGGCCAAATGGCTGAGCAAATACCAGGAAGCTATTCGGTTACTGCTTGGATGAATACTACCATGAAACAGGCAGGCATAACAGAAGACCAAGTCAGCTTAATTGTCATTACAAGATGAAGAGGAAGACTCTGTCCAAACAACCTTATTATTCTTCTGTCCTTTAAGATCTCAAGTTACCTATGTAAAATATAGTAAGACAGGAAGTTATACAATACAGGCAATTAACCTTCAGTAAAGTTCTTCACATGGCCTGCTTCATGTTTTCATCTTCATTCTGCCAAAGGTTTAATACATAACTAGAATTTAATCCAGCTCTTTCAGTTAAGATCTAGGAAGTCAGATTGACACAATCAAATTGAATGTTAAATTATGTTTTGCTCATAAAGTGGACTTATCATTGCTATAAAATGAAAACACAAAAATAATTGCTCTTAGCACTGATACTGGTGGCGTCCCTACAAACTCCAATCCAAAGCATGACGTGGTCAATATTTCTGTGAAACCATGTGGACATCCTTTCACAAGTGTACATTTTTGGTTCAAGTTGTTTCAGATTCCCCTCCCCTCACAAAATAAAACACTGCCACCCCTGCTTTGAAGCAGGAATGAAATTTAGTACATGATTGCCTAGAGCCACAGAAATAATATCCACATGAACTTTTCTTGTATAAACAAGCATGGAGCTAGAGGCTGAAAGAGAGGAATCTTTTCTATTACATTGTGGTTATTTGTTTCCCTGTTGTGAATTTTAATAACCCTGAGGACCTTACTTTTCTCTTTCCTCATATCAAATACAACACCTTAAATAAAAGTCTAGCAAACAAACAAAATGAAATGTCATAGGTCTGATAACAATGAAATATTGCATTAGTGTTTTGTATTACAGCTATGGCACACTGGAGCTTCTCTGAGTAGAATAAGCACCTGCAGGCTGCTGACAAACCTACCCTTAGCTGGTCACAGAAACAGCACTTCTTAAGAGAGGGGAGCTTTACACATACTTGAAAATATTTTCCTTGAAAAATTAAAAGCTAAGGGTAGTCTTGATCTATCAAGGCAGTTCATTTCTAAAAAAAACTTGTAAATACTCCCAGTAAAACTGAGACTATTTCACATAGAAGTTCAGATTTTACAACAGCATTTTAAAATATGTATCGACACCTTTCCTTAAGGAAAGAAGTGAGAACTTGTAGTATTTTCAGTAAATGTAAGCTTGCAGAAATTCAGAAAGGAATGATATGACACACACCCTGGGAACCACATGGGAACCTTGAGTTTGGCTCTGGTTGCTCATTTGTTCCCTAGCCCATACATCTCACTTTGCTCAGAAGTACACGAAGGCAAAAGCAAGTGCCATTTTTTTTGTTATTGTTAAAGAGCTCAAAGATGAAAGTTAACTCAAATATACCTTTGCCAGATTTGGGATAACTTTTTTGTTTTGTTTTTAAGTCAGATATTTTACTTTAAAAATGTACATTCATTAATAAGTTCTGCAATCTGAGTTGATTTTTACGACCACAGTGGGTTTGCAGAGTGGAGAAGGGTGATTTACCTCTAAGTTTGCTATTGCAACATAAGTAAAACATAAGTACCCCTAAAAGAGTTCCTATTTATTTGGCATAGTACATAAGAATTCTTATCCTTAAAATAACTTTTTTTTTTTTTAAAAAAAAAAAAGGAAAAACTGTAGAATAGGAAAGTACAGAAGAGTTATTGCAGAATTGTGTCAGATGTTGATTTTTTTCTGAAAAGGTGCCTTGATGTTGCCAGGTAGATTGGAGAAGCAAAAAACAAACAAACAAAAACAAACCAAAAAAAAAAGTGAAGAAATAACCCAGCAATCCCTGGCTTATTGATTTTATGTTTCCAATAGCAATCTTCTCTCAGCACATTTGTGAAAAGTTGATTTAAGCTATTTTTGTCAAAGGTAATTCTGATGAATTACACAATTAAAACACAGAAAAATTCTCAGTAGCGCCAGAACACTTTTTGACTTTTAAAGAAAGCAATTGAATTTGAACTACGTGCTTACTACTAAAAACCCAAAAACAAATATGAGGCAGTTATCTGAAAGATTTAAAAATATTTTAAAGCCTATGATATTCCTGCTTTCAATAGTGCATCACACCATAAAGAATACTTCCAAGCAAACATATGAAAGTTGAGCCTTTGTTCCAGCAATGCTTGAACACAGGCTAAAATTTGAGGGAAGCAACTAACTTGAAGTCTGTATGAGATTTACATATATTTTAGATTTAAGCAGTCATTTCAGCATTTTTGCTAAATGTCTTGACCTATGTGCATGCATAAGTAACCCACATACCCTTAATCTATTAACCATCTTATTTCTTATCCTTAAGGTATTATACACTTAAATTTTATACTTCTTTCAAGCATTACAATAAAGCAATTTCTAGTTTGTTAACCGGGATGATATTCTTACGAAAGGAATGCCTATGAGCCTGTCATTTGTGACCTTTAGCGGCTATCAGATGATAATGACTTCTGCCTGCTTGCTTTAGCTAAATTCACTTTCAGTCCTGTAATAGGAAGTCAGAACTACAATAATGCTTCATTATGCCACATAGCATGCACAGTTTTTTATGCTGGGCAAAACAGAAACTGAATTTGAAATGGAATTTGCCAAGAGAAATAACAAGAACTTAAAAGTCAGACAGCAGAAAAGGGCACCTGGTTTTCGGGGGGTGGGTCGGAATATGACCTTCGAAAGCTCTCTTCCCTTTCTTGTTTCAATGGCATAAATGCATAGATACTTTAAGGAAAACAGTTGTGCTTCCACAAAGTTTCATTACTATTAACATAGTGCCTGTCTGGTACATTTCCTGTTCCTGCTTTCTCCAAAGGCTGTAGACAAGTTTGAGGCTGCAAAATCCCTCCTAGGAATGGATGAGCAAACCCCATACTTCCAGCCACAGTATTTTGATAATTTATTGCACATTTCAAAATTTTTAATTGGTGTTTCCACATACCAAAGATACATCCAAGACTTGACAAGATAAAGATTCTTTTCTTGAATCTTTAGGAATGAGTATTTTGAAAAACAAATTTTGTTACATTCTAAACTCTCAAAACAGGTGCATGAAGACATTGTTTTTTTCCTATTTTAGTGATAATATCATAGTCGTAAGGATACAGACAATCAGTAATTCCATACTTAGTGTTATTTCGTTGCATACTTGTTTTTTTTATAGTGTTGAGTGTTGCATGAGACAAAAAAGGAAAGCAAGAAGTAGGACAATGCATCCAACCAAGCTGCAATTTTACCTTGTAAGCAGATTTACGGAACAATACCAATAAGAGTATAGGTTCCTTTTTTACTCCCCCTTTCTCCCATAAGAAAATGGAGTTTAAAGTAATTGAATGATCTCCAAATGCCCACTGCAGAACTTGGATTCTTGCTCCAGTGAAATAAAATGTTAACCAAATATAATGATTTTTGAATTAAAATTTTCCTTTACATTTTGCTTAAAATATACTCCCCAAAGACTGTAACAAACTGTCCTGGTTTCAGTTAGGACAGAGTTAATTTTCCTCCTAGTAGCTGGCAGGGTGCTATGTTTTGGATTAGAATGAGAAGAGCGCTGATAACATGCTGATGTTTTAATTGTTGTAGAGCAGTGCTTACACCAAGCCAAGGACTTTTCAGCCTCTCTCTGTCCTGCTAGCGAGCAGGCTAGGGATGCAGCAGGAGCTGGGAGGGGACAGACCCAGGACAGCTGACCCAAACTGGCCAAAGGGGTATTCCATACCATCTAACGTCATGCTGAACAATATATAGGGGTGGCTAGCCGGGGTGGGGGGGCCGGCTGCTCGGGGATAGGCTGGGCATCGGTCAACGGGTGGTGAGCGATTGCATTGTGCATCACTTATTTCGTACACATTATTACTATTAATACTATTATTATTATTATTATTGTTGTTGTTATTCTTTTCCCTGTCTTAATAAACTGTCTTTATCTCAGCTCACAGACTTCACTTTCCCGTTTCTCTCCCCCATCCCGGAGAGGGAGGGGGGAGGGTGAGCGAACGGCTGTGTGGTGTTTGACTGCCAGCCGGGCTAAACCACAACACAAACAAATGAGTATCTAAGTGATATTTTCACTTATTTTCCTTGAGGACTTAGTCAAATTAATTTTTGAACATAATATTTAAGTCACTAAAAAAAAAATAATTTAATTTTGCTATTGATTTTGGTCTTCCAGGCACCTATTTTTAAGTTTCTCATACTGGAATGCTCGGTTTCTACCATCAGAGCCATTTAATTCCTTATAGCTGGTAGTATTACAGTTGCCAGACAGTTAACAATGACAGATGACATCCTTTAAAGATAAATTACTTAGTTATAGCAATAGATGTTACACCTTCTAAATGGAAATTGACTTCCTGATGAATAAAAGAATTTAACCTTAATTACCTTCTGAATATCACCACAATTTGTCAAAAAGAAATGGGGTTGGTCAGAGGTAATGGGCACTCACAAGCAAGGTATGAGTAAGACCATAATAGAAGTAATGAAAGAGGTTAACATTTAGCAATGGGTTTATGACCTAGGTAATGACTCCTGATGTAATAAATACAAGAAAATAAGGCAGTATACCAGCATAGTCTTCCAAAGAAAGATGGACCAAAGATGAACCAATAGCCTTTCCTGGGACAATACAGATGGATCCTCTTCTGCTTTCGAAACATTTCTATATAATATGCAAAACAAAAGGGAACATTTACATGGGAGGCTGATGCTATGGTCTAGCTCTGAAATGAGTGCAAATAAATCAGCAATAGTGATTCTTACAAAAAAAAAAAAAAGCAAGTTTGTTCAGTTGAGCCACACCAGATCTTCTAGCTTGAACTGTACCTTATTACGCCTTATTCCCCTAACAGTTTTCTAAGCCCTGAAAAAGTAACACAAAGCAGAAGACAGGATATATTAGTATTCAGTGTAGACAGCTTTCTGGTCCAAAATAAATACTAGCTTGGTCCTTTCCTGTTTTAGCTGTTAATAGTGTTCTGTCATGTGAAACTGAATTTCTTTAAAACATCACGTTTCCCAATGAAAAGAAGGTATTGAAAGCTTCTCTCAGATTTAAGATATTTTCATTCTGTAGTCAATGCAGCCAAACTGGCCAGTTGTTTAAAAGCCATTACCATCATCTGTGTTATTTAAATTGTCTCTAATAGTGGAAAGCAGCATATGTTCATTTTGCTCTCTTCACAACCTCTAATCTAAGCATGCCTACATGTTTAAAAACACTAATTATTCTTTAGAATAATCAAGTGATGAAATGCTTTTTTTTTCATTACTCATTTCACTTAATGACAGAGTGCTAATTCTCTCTTCAGTGAGAAAGCCACCACAATTATGCAACAGGAATGCCTTACCATCTCAACAGCCCTAGTCCCAGAAAGCAATATACCCAATACTATGGCATCCTCAGATTACCTAATCTGCTAAAATGATTAGAACCTGTGAATATCTTAAAATTATACATCATGCTCGAGGACATCTTTCAATCAGCATTGAAGCCAACCTTGTTCTAAATTGTAGATGTACGTGAACTGCCATACTCCCAGGTGCAAAACAAATGGTATCCAAGTCAACATTTCCAAGCCAAGGTGCATTTCCATTGTGTAAGTAGTTAATAGATTAATCACATATTAAACCGAGTTCTCCTGCCTTGGGGAAGAATTCCAAGAGGATCTACATGTAACAGCAGAGAAGTTGTACCAGGCTGAACTCAAACCTAACAGACAGGAGATGAATTCAGTGAATTAGTGAATCAGCTGGGACCTGAGAGTGAGCTTGTACTAAAACAAACAGCTGAGAAAATGGAATGTAATAGGGACTACTTAATCTCAAGTGAGTATTTATTTCAGAGACAGCAAGCCTAAGAACAGAGCTTTAGGAATAAATGGATCCCAATCCAAGAATTACATGAAATATCCTTTTAGTTAGCTTAATTTGATAAGCAGGTAGTGAAAGTAGAGTTCAAATTCTATATCCATTAGAGGCTCTTGAAAATCTGGGTTATATTTTTCCTACATTAATCTTTCTAAGGTTGGATTTAGACCAAGATTTTCATGACGTATTAACATGTTTTTAGTTTAGCTTGCTCCCAAGGCTTTTGATTCATTCCAGAGTTCTATCCAGTTAGCGTATTTTCCAAGAAACCGATGTTCTTGGTTCCATATTAAAATCCCTGGTCAATCTGCAGGGTGGCTCTTCCTGCAGTGGCTTTAAATCCTTTAACTTAGTTGACTGGTTGGAAACACCTTTGGCCTCACTTTCACACCCCACTGGTCATATTTTCATTTCTCATAACAGTAAATTTAAATACAAAAGTGCAAAACACAACTGTGAATTATACATATTCAATTGGCATTAGTAAAATTTCTGCATATTTGCCATGCAATTTCTGCCCTCATCTCTGTCAAAATGTACACAGAACAAACAGCAGACAACCACATGCCTTTCCCATATAATATGTGGATTGAAATGTCTTTGGGAAATCAAAGTTACAGAAAGTGACTCTAGAAGAAAAAATCAGTGTATTTCCATCACTTATAAAAGCATTTTTAAAAAGACAAAAGATTACAATCATTTAGCCTAACTTCATTTTAGCCTAGCCTTGTTATAATAGAGGCCATATGTGTCTCCTGAACTGATTTTGATTTAAACTAGAGCGTATTCTACACTCTAGTTGATGAAAATCAAGTCCTCCTTTGGAAATATCCAGCAATGAAGAATGCACCAAGACAATTTACAAATTCTTCCCTCGCAAGTGTCACGTATTCAAAATGCCTCCTTTTCTAGCCTGAGTTTCATAGGTTGGACAAGACCTCAGGAAGTCCCTATCCCAAACTCTTACCCAAAGCAGGAGCAGCTCTGAGGTCAGAACAGGTTGCTCATAGCTTTATCCAGTCTGGTCCTGACCACATGCAAGGGTACCAAACCTCCCCAGGCAACCTGCTCCATTACTTGTCTGCCCTCATGGGGAAAGAAGGTGCTCATTATTCAGAACTGAATACAAGTCTCTTCTACGCTTCACCCAGCCTCCCAGCCCAAAACAGGATGCTTTAACTGCGCATTCTCCATCAAAAACCCAAACCCCAAATCCTTGTTCCAGTCTTCTCCTTTTCTCATGTTAGTTTTCCGTTTCTGGGAGTAAGCTGATTTCTGTTTGTGTGCATGACTATGAACATCCCCCCCCACATCTGTTTCTCAGGAATGAGTACTGCAAGTTCACTCTTCAAATGATTTACCATCCACTAAAAAGCTACTTCTGGTTATTTCCAAGATGTAGGTTACCAAATCATAAGGAAGCAAGCTCTGGTCAAAGCCAAGGACCTGCACAACATTCTGAAATAACCTGTAGTTTCCCTTGTACAACAGCAATGCAAGTCATCACCAATACATTTTGCCTGTAGTCAAGAACTGAACCACCTGAGGAGTAAAAAGAATTTGTTCACTGCAGAATGAGAATTGCTTTCTCATATGAAAGTTCCATGCCCAGACAGGCATAACAATGAATTACAAACAGTGAAAACTCTTGTCATTTAACTCCAGTGGGTTCTGACCAGGATTTCCACCAGTTTATTCATTATATGAATTTTCTAGCAGCTATTATGTGCATGTTTAAGATTCTTTCTAAATTGTTTCAGGCTTTGAATAATTGCACTTATTCTATCCTTACCTTAGTTTACCATTAAATGCAGAAACGTTTTTTTCAGACTAATCTGCTCTAAGTAGCCTTGATATCAAAATTGCTGAAAGCACCTAAGTTACATAAGGACACGCCTTCCCCAAGGAGACCCAGAGACCTTGAAGACTAGCTCCTTAAATCAGAACTTTTTTTAAAAAAAACACATTTTCTTAAACACTTAGCATATGACCCAGTCAATCTCATTTTTTTGCTTTCCATCAAGATTGGTCTGTACTTACAAGTGAGAGACATTCCTCCCATGCTCTGTTTCTTTAGCTTCTTTGGTCAACAGGGTCTAAACAGCAGTGTATCTTCTTGGATCATTTCTACCCTAATTGAAGCAACATTTTCTTCAATACATAAAACATAGTTCCCTGTTCACTATCTCAACAAGTTCTTTACAAAATCATCTGAACAAATTTATTTTCCTAGACTAAACACTGAAGTTAATATCAAATACCAAAACTCAGACAATTTCTGTGGTAACTATCAATCTTACTTTGCTAGCAGAACTTCCTAATTATCCAATTTTACTGCCATACTTTTCCTTTTAACAGTATGGATACACCAAGTCGTAGAGAATCCACTGATCAGTAAATAAATTACAAGAAAAGCTATTCAGATCTTTCTTACTTTTCATACGCTCACATAATCATGATCACACTTAATGCTGACATCATCTTCAATAATCTACACAATAAAAAAAGCTTTCTTTATATTGCAACAGTGCCTAAGAGATTCAGCTATAGATCAGGTTGTTCCAGGGATTCCTACGTACAAGCAATTTCCAGCTGCACAGGAGTAAATTAGTAGTAAGCAGATGTAAGGGAAACAAACTTAAGTTTCTTAACAGACAGGAAGTTATGCAGGAAAGAACCTGGGAAAGATCTTTTCATACAATAGTCTGTGCACAACAGACTTGTACATTTAACCCACTATTGGTATGGCCATGCTTACACAGACTAAGGCAGACTCCAGCAATTGCTATCTGCACCCTTAACATTTTAGAGCACAGCAACAACACCCAACTACCAGACACTGATCCTGACATTGGATCTATTTTTCCAAGTGCAACATACTGTTTTCTACTTTTTTGTAAGTCTAAACTCCATTTAGATTCTGATCCCACTGAATCTGTCTTCCTGAGGGCCACATGCAATTCTAAGAATTTTGTGGTACTACATCAGTACCTATTTGTACAGTTCTAGCACCTCTAATCACTTATAACTGCATATTGAGCAGTGTAAAGAAGCCTTCGTCTACATTTAGCCAACAGTACTAAGGATTTTCCGTAGACAGGCTGATTTATTGAAGTAAGGAGGAGATTTCAGAGGGGTTGACAAAAACATCTGGCCAATAAGTTGAAACCATCCAGGCAGGAACAGATGTTCCAGGTACCCGTATTTCATGGGTTTTGTAAGTTTATGTAATTATTTAAAATTCTTTGTATTCCTTTATCATTCAGAAGTACCACCATTTGCACTGTAACCTCACAAATTATCCATTAATTTTTTTAGGACATATCCACTGTGAACAACATTCTCTTGCCTTCCATCAGATTCTTCACTTGTTAGAGCTAAAGAAAAAAAATTCATAGACAATACAGTCTAAACTACAATTTTAGCGATAGAAAATTGTATCTAATACATTTTTCAAATTATATTTTTCACATAACTTCCAGGAGTCATTCCCTACAACCACTATATATATATATACACACACTATATATATATATATATATATATATATAGTTACGTTACGGTAAATCATCTAAGAGTGCTTAAGACTCCTGAAGCAGACATTCTACATAACATTCAAAAATTATTCACAAAAAGTACTTGAAACAGTCTTTTCTCAGACTTTGATCAGTTATATTTTCCTACCTTGCCAAAGCAATTTCAATCATTAAATATTTTCCATTCCTTTTAACAAAGTAGTTAGCTTCGCACGCAAGGACCAGTTATCGTTTTAGTTTATTTTAGGGCAGAGCAAAATAGAATTTCACACCTTACGAAATATATTTATAAATCTTACTGGAATGCTAATCAGCTATAGTTTTTTCATAGTGTTAGAAAAAGTTCTGTTATGGAAATTTAAATTCTCAGTAGAATTCACTAGTTACATCTTTGACTGTGGGAAGGCTTGTGAAATTTTGATTTTAAAAAGCAATGAAAATTTAAAATATTCAAAGCTTCAGAACTGTGTTTCCAAACCTTTTTTTTTTTTTTTTTTTAATTAACAGCCTTTATCATTACTGTAGTAGCTTTGACATGCCAAATTAATGGTGATTTATTAATGGTGATCTGTTTACAAACTTGTAAAAAAAACTTGCAATTTGCAGGTGTTCATGTATACTCATTTCCATCTGAAGTTTTGGATCAAGTGACAACTAGGTATTCAAACTAATGTGCGGAGACAAGCTAATTTTTCCTAACATTAGGAAATATTTTCCTTCAAACATTTTTTCCATAAAATGGCCAATTTCCATAAGCCACACAGTCAATTCTTAGAGTTAGACAGCAGTTTGGGTGTTTATTTATGTATTTTAAATGCATTATTATTGAACTGTAACTATTTCAACCATAACAGAAACAATATAGTGAACGAAGATGAGCTTGATTAAAAAACAAACAAACAAACAAACAAACAAAACACCTTTTCAACACAAGAGCAGATGATAGAGACTGATTTTGGTATTTGTGAAATTTCACATTTCATAATAAACTCATAACAGCCAGTTATGCTAGTGCAATTTATAAAAATGACCCAAACCAATCTGTTTCTGAAAGCTCTCACCTCTTTTTTCAGGGTGATTCATAGCACTAAAAATCTTCCAGGTATTAGTCTGGTGGTCTGCTGTTTGCAAATGACGCTAGGGGACTTAGTTATGTACTAAACATACCCTGACAACCCTAGCTCTATCAAGCAAGCTTTTAGATATATATATTTTTTGTCTAGAACATAAGGTGCAGCAGCAGCACCTGTGGAAATGCTGAAGTAAGAGTGACATGCTGGCAAGTGCAGTACAGACATTGTGTTTAGCATAAAATTATTGGCCACATCATGTCAAAGGAAGGCAAACAAAAGGGTGATGTAAGACAACGAACTAAGGGAACCACAGGTCAATGCCTTTGCTGCCATGGAAAAAGGACCAGGAGGATCAGCCTCTACAGTCGCACTGAAGTTGCAGTCTACTCTTGGCAAAAGAAAAGCTGTTTCAGAACACGTCTGAAGAGTATTTAAGGTCATAGCAGTGCAAAATACCCTTTTGCTTTTTTTGTGGGTTTTTTTTTTTCCTCCAACCTCTACCCACTACTGAGAATAAGTTCTTAATATTTTGTGTATGCTTTCTGTTACAAATGACTGTCTTCAACGTACAAGTCATGACAAGTCTAAGGAGTTTGCTTCATCTGATCTCAAAAAAAAATGCACCACTGGATGAAAACATGCTACAGCATCTCTGTTAAAGCCCTCATATGCTGTTGCAAAGCAGATGAAACATGAGTCAGTATTTTTATTTACTCAATAGGAACATAGAAGCCTTCCTCATTTAAACTTCTTTTATGGGCCTTGTTTTCTTGACATCTGTTGCAAATAAATATATTCTATGTTAATTCTTAATTTTATTTTTTACACAATTAAAAGGGAAAAATATCACATCATAGTAATGTCAAATATCTCTACAGATGGTTTGAAAAAATACAAGTGATTCATTCTTTATCCAGAACACATCTGACAAATTCTACCATCACATTTTCTGGATCAAAGATAACTTGACAGAGTTGAGTTTCGAGGAAATGAGATGCTATGAAGTATTGCACAAGAGAATGTTCTATGATGAGACATCCAGCAGCTGAACAATTACAGAATGATATGTAGTTTCAATTTCAATGTTTATTGATAAAAAATATCAAATACTTTCAGCAATACCAGAAATATTTAAATTGTATTACTTTTATTCATCAAGGACAAACCATCACCTGTCATTAATCCTATGTGGCTACGTGGTACATAACATACAAATTCGGTAATTTTAATGGTTTTACAAATTACAGAAGCATTTAGGTGTCTATAATCAAATAAGAACTGCTAACATACTGGTTTTGAATCTTGATACAAGAAATGTTTAATCTCAAATAACTTCCCTGAACATTTCTCCAAACCCAGAATCTAGTCTAGGTCAAGCAAAACCTCCATGTTTCAAAGTTAATTACACAGACAGCGCTCATCTAAAGGAGAGCCTACTCTTTGCAAAACTCTAGCAGATGACTATTACAAATTTGTAAAATAAGAATTAGTTTGAAGAAGTTACATCCTTTTTGTTAGTGTTCTAACCATATAAAATACTAGCACATGAATAAAACAGATACAGAAAAGCAAAAGTAATAGGAAATATTGCCAGAACATTCCAGTACACGAATCTAGCATTTGTGGAGTCACCATTTCCAGTTCATCCGTCAATCTGAATACTGCATTTAGCAAGTCAGATGGAGTTAAGCCACATGCAAAGTGACTCATGACCAGAAAACGCAGCGTGCTTCACTTTGACACATCTTAGCTAGAAACCTGGTGATGAACAATTCAAGAAATTTCACTAAATTATATGGACACCATTAACAGAAAGATTTTAAGACTGACCCCAGAGCGAGCCTTGCAGAATAGTTAACGTCAGTAGCAGTTTATCAGATTTTGGCCAGAATATGATGTTTAAGATATACTGCCTTTTTCCTTTGACATCTGCTCTCCTTCAGGAACTCTTTACCTCTTCAACGGTAAACTCTATTTATTTATTTATTTATTGTATTTGTTGTTGTTCAGGAACACAGACCAGATTCCCAATATTAATGCAACATGAGGCAACACTACTTATGTATGGCTAAATTAACATCAGAGGTTAAATTCCATGCAGTAGCTTTACCCAAATCTTCCTTTGTCTATTGTCTACAACAGTTTCTAAATATTCATTATTCATCATCTGTTCATGCGCATCCACCAGCAGCTTCTGAGAAATGAGTCTCTCTGAACCGAGAGACTTATAATGGGACTTTCTAAAAGTGCTGCCTGGCTCAGCTTCAGAGTTACTGAGAATTAACAAACCAGGTACAAGACTGTAACCTACAGTTTCCTTTTTGGGGAACCTTATGGGGAGATTAGCCAAAACCTATACAACTAATACATACACAGAGTTAGGGGCACTATGAATACCATGAAGAAACTGAAAATTTTTAGACAAAAAACAGTGTCAAATGATGAACTAATAACAATAAAATTACATTAAATAGTATAATAAACAAGCACATTCACTCGTTAACTATGATCTGGAGTTTCTTCTACCATTTAAAAACAGAAAAGTAGGATTCAAATGGATTACTGGAAGCTATAGGTTAGCAGTTCAGTACAGCTCTTAAAAGGAGTTATGATAATGGAAATGAAGAGCACATGGAGAAGACAGAAGGTCCTGTGAGACAAAAATTAATGAATATACACTGGTGATGAAAAGACTAAATCTCCTAAGGAATCGAAAGAAAAACATTTTGAAATACCCTTCACATAAAGCAAGGAGAAAAATATGCACAGTCATTATATAAAGTACTAAGGAGATGATATAGACAAACTATGAAGTTGTGTTCTTCTCTGAAGTGGTTGAAATACATGGAGTAAAAATGGAAACTACTGCTTACCACAGAATCAGTACATGTGAAAAAACTGAGCTGGCAAGCTGCAATTTGCTACAATCAATAATTCTTCCTGGTTGTGATTAAGAGTGAACTAGATTAAGTAAAATTGCTCTAAGAGTAATTGCTTTTAGATCTTAGGCCTTTGCATGTCAGCATCGCTGAGTTCTACAAATTGTTTTGCTTACCCAGACCATGATATAGTGCTGCTGATTTTATGCATTTCCTGTTAAACAGAATTTACTAAGAAGTTTTAGTCTTCAAAGTGTTGACAACAGCCTTGAACTTCACAAATATCTTATAAAGCTTTGCCTTTCTTTAGGTACTCAGTTCACGCAGATGTGTCTACAAAACATTTTTTGTAGATCTTCCAAGGGTGGGAAACAGTAAGGTCTTTTTTTCTGTCTCAGCTTACACTTGCTTTGATTTTTGAAGTATCTCTAGTACTATGCAATTCTTTGTCAAGCTTACTCTCAAAACTTGACAAATTTGATTAGAGGAAAACCTTTAAAAGAGATAGCATACTAACAAAGCAAAAGTACCCATAAGATATAATCCTCCAGATAAAACACCTAGAGCAACTTACACTGCTCCATTGTGCAATATTAAAAAATGACAGGCAGTCATATGAAACGAGAACTACAGTTCAGGACCAAAACATCTAAACTCAGGATGTTTTTGTTGTTGTTGTTGTTGTGTTTTTATTTTCAAAATTTCATCTGCTTAAATGAACTTGTACAGGTCCAAATCCCATTTTTTATTTTATCAGTTTAATTAAAAAGCTCCAGCACATATACTTGAAATTTTTGCCTAAAAGGTACCAATTCCAGATGGAAGCATACAACCTACAGACAAAGATCAGAATGGAAGAAAAGGACATTAAGACAGAGCTTCTTTACCATTATTCACTATAGGGTGGATATTTTTAACAATTCGCTCATTTAAGTGTGATCTGTGTGACAGCACCAGCACAGGCTTTACCATGATCTGATTATTGAAAAATTGTTTATCAGTGTTCTTGATTGCAGCCTTGATTACAGCTCTGTTGAATCTGTTTTTTTGGTGTGTGGATTTTTTTTTTGGTTGGCTGTGGGTTTTTTTTGTTTGTTTTTAAACTTAGCGTTGCTATGAATCCATGACTGTTTAATACTACAGACTACTGCTATCCAGACTAAGTGTCAGAACCTAAAGCTATGATTTTATTTTCAGACTATAGCTCTTATCAACAATTGTGACAAAGTTCTTGAGTGGCACACAGAACTTGAGAAAGCCTTTCACAATAATATCAAAGTTAACTTTTCTTGTTCCATCTCCTTCTCTTGTGTCATCAAGTCAGATAGTTTCAAACTTGTAAGAAAAAGCCGTTCCTTTAAGAACAGCTGACCTTACCAGTCTCACAAAAATTTTTATGCTAGGGATTAAGCAGTCAATGTCAACCAGAACACTGCGATATAATGGCACAACTATTGCTGAGTCACAGGATAATATGATTAAGTGGGGTGGATTTCTTCACCACTGGCAGGGGAAAAAAATGTCTGTTCTCTAATGTGCATGGATGAGAAAATCTGCAGGATAGAAAATCCCTTCTACGGTCTTAGTGTGAAAGTCTACTTTGACCCTCAGCTTTTATTCTTAAGAGTCTCATATTTGCCCTGTAAACTGGAGAGTTCTGATATGTTCAATCAAAAAGAAATAAAAGCTGGCAACTATCCGAATTTGTCTTCAAGGATTTTCCTCTGCTGCTCTTTGTACCTCTCATATGCACTGCAGCAAGGCCCCAGCAGGTCTAGGCTGTGGTGCTGATCTGCATGTTAATAATACAGCATTGTTCAGCAGCAATTATCTTGGTCAAGCAGCCTGCATTTTATACAGTTCAGAGGGACAAGGGTAGTGCCAATGGAATAACAAAACAACAGTGAGGTGACTACATTTGATATTCTTGTGTCAGATTTACTGTTTGCACTTGTAAATTGCTGTTTCATCAGGTTACTTTTAAAACAAGAGCTCGGGAGAATCAAGTCTATGTATTCAATACTTTTTTTTTTTTTTTAATGGTGGTAAAGAAGTCAGACATTACAATTTGGCAACATGGCTAATTAATTTGCCTGGAACATATAAATATCAATACTGACATACAAAGGCACTGCACAATTAAATAGTCGTGAACATAGTGAGAACAAAGGATAGAGAGGTCACGTGTGGAAAAAAAACAAAGCCTATGAGTAAAACAAAGCTAGAGAAAAGAATTAGGCTGTCAAGGTGGAACTTCATTTGTGTTATACCACAGTTGTGTATACGGAACTTGATTTGTGTGTGTTCCAGCCATTAATTGGCTATAATTTATGAATCCTACTTGGAGAATTTTGTGACAAAGCATCACTGCTTGGCCTCAAACCATGACTGAAGTAATTGCACCCATTAATGTACAGGTTACTATACAGCTATATAAGTTTGTAATGGGCTCCACAGCACATGTGATAAAAACTGATAATGGACCTGTAGATTCATCCTCCTTGCCTCTACTTGATCTTCTGTTGTTATGTATGGTGAAGTTGGTTTAAAAAAATTGTATTTGTCAAGCACGATTGACAGACGAACTGTCTGGATTCTCAGCCACATAGAGCTTCTTTCCAATCAGCAGCACAAATAAACTTTAAAAGTCAACTTTCACAATCACTTGTTTAAATCTGTATCTTTAATATAATGAGTAATAGTTGTTTGGAAGCTCACTAACAGCCATGTCTCTTCAAGTGATGCTAGGCACCCAGCAGGCCTACCTATACAAGATTGACTTAGCCAAGCTACACCACACAGTGAGGCCTATCGGTTTCGGCATGTCCTACTGCCACCTACTTGCCATTGCAGTGCAGTTTGGCTACATGTCTGCTGTATTATCTTTTACCTAGTTCAACCTGAAAACTCATGAATGGCAATCAGCCTATGTGCTCCTTTACTTGGCTTTTAAGTACTCTGTCAAAGCGGCTGCTAGTCCTGGACATATTTACTAAATAGCATCATTACATCTGTTGCTTTACAAGGGCTGTTTCTAACTGTAGCCCTTTATCTCTGGCATTTCAGCTCATTTTCCTCCTCTGCAGTGGCTGGGCTGCTAAGAAGCCTAGTGAGGAGCAGCAATCGTGGCAGCATTGCAGCAGTTCCACCTGGACACAGCACTAAGAACTGCCTTTCACCACTATGATATTATGTCGATCCTGACTTTTGCCCTGTATCTCCCTATCCGGCCCAGGGCCTGGCAGCACACGGCTGGCCTCCTGCCCTCACAGCAAGTCTACTGCTGTCCCTCCAGCAGGGAAGGACAGCCCCTGGGCACTGGGTTGACAGGGCAGCACCAGTTCCCCTCCCCGCCTCTGCCCAGCAAGCACGAGCACGGCTCAGAAGCGCAGTGACCGCGTCTGTAGGTGCTGAAAGCAGCGCTGCGAGGCCTTCTCAGGAGCCAACCCGCACGCGTGGCCCGAGCAGGCAGCGGGCAGGGCGCCAGCGCTGCGCACCCCGAGCCGGGCCGGGCCCGAGGCAGCACCGGCAGGGCCGGGCCGCGCCGACCCAGCACGACACGACCAGGTCTCCTCTTCCCGAAAATGCCCAGCTTCCTCCGCTGTACAAGGGGCTGCCCTGCCGTCTTGGTGTATCTTGCGGAAAAAAATACGTGAAAATTAAATGTCAACACCCATCCTCTCCAGGGCAAGAGCATGAAGTGTTCATTAATGGTGGCTCAGAGGGAGAGTGAGATAGGAAGATACCTGGAGACCTAACTCAGACCTTAATTATGCCTGCGTTGCTGTTAGAATGTATCTTTGTTGCTTGAAGCAAAAAATAAAATCCTGCTCGTCCAGGAAAACTCATTTGCTATTATAAACCAGCAAAATATGAAGATTAGAGTTCACGCAGATACTGCAAAAATGCCTGTTACTTGTTCAGCATTAGGACATGGCGAATACTAATACGCACCAACTCCTCAGGCAGAACAGCAACACAAATTAAAAGGGATGGGGCTTGGGAAGCTGCAAGTCTGGATACCGTGATCAAAAGCTCTTCAGAAGTGGCAGGTTTATCTCCTCCCTGCGAACACAAGGCAGCCCTGCAGGAGGATCTCCCTGAAAGCTTTGTGCAGGTTCACAACATTAATAACCAGCCACTGCTGCCAGGGATGCCTGATTCTGCAATTTAATTTGTAGCGTATTTGTCAATAGTCCTAAACTCCAGAAAGATAGCGTTAGTATTTAGTGTTTAATGCCAGCTGGAATGAAAGGAAGCTTACAGAAAGCAGCCTACCCCATTTAATGCAGAAAATATTAATAATCTAAGTGCATTTTTTGAGTTGCCATCCCATATCCCTCCCACTTCTAACCTAACACTAACACCTCTACACAAAATCATTAGTCACGGCATTTTTACAATATAACACTGTCACCTTCTCAATCTTTCACTGAATAAATGCACCCACGCACTCTTGAAAAGCGTGCCCTAGCCAGGAAGCAGCGTGCAGGTTTACTGTTGTATTAATCATCGCAGAACGATAGATACTGTTACTGGCAACATTAAGCAGTGTTGTCACTTGTTACATACACAGAAGCTTCTTTGCCTCCCCTCAAACAATGTTGTCCCCATAGCAGGAACCCCCCTTTTAAAAAGTCACTCAAAATGAACTATTTGCATACTGGTGGGGGTTACTAAAAGCATGTATTTGATGTACCTGGTCAAAGTGTTCCATAAAGCCATGTGGAACATATTGCTTTTCAGTAATAGTTTCTGCCAAACTTAGTTGATCATCCTTTGTGTCATTGTCTGTTACATGACACTCCTACTACTGAGGCAAATCACACATCTATGCTGCACAACTTTCCTAAATTGTAACATAACATTACTAGAATGATCTCCTATATCCTTTAATACAAATTCCATTAACTTAAGTGTGCAAAAGTTGAACTAAAAGATGATACAAAATCTTTCAGTTTTAATTTTTCTGACCTGCAAACTACTGCAGAAAACTGTATAAAAATGCCATTTCTGAATAATAATAATAAAAAAAAACGCCAGGTCAAACAGCCACTCAAAAGCTATTGCCTTACAGTAGCTTGCAAAATCAAATACTTTAACAAATGAAAAAAATAGAAGACAAGTTTACAGATAAGAAAGGTTGGGAAAGAGATGAGGGAAAGATACCAGAAAGCCACTCTTATAGAAAAGTTGCTCAGGTATAAAGACATAGCAGAAGAAGTCAGAAGATCAGCTAGCAGGTTCATAGAATGCATGTGTTAAAATTGGGGATACTCTGTCATATTTACACAACAGTTTGTTCCACCTCTATGAGAACAGATATTAGTTCAGAAAGCAGCATTTAGCCCAGAATTCAGCCAAGGGCCATGAAAAGACACTGAAGTGAAAAGCGTAAGACCTGAGCAAGTACAGGGTGATACTTTGCCTAGCATAACATTCCAATCTCTGTAAAACCAGTGGTCTAAGAATTTCTGAAACCAGGAGTTGTATCTTCCTTGTCACATTTAATAGCCTTTGAGAAAGCTATTCTTCTTGATCTTGCTATGGCCTTTACTAACATACTGTATCTTCTCAGAAACCCCAATGAGCCTCACATAAGTTTTCTTCCTGCTAAGAAATACTAGCTAGCACATATAGCAGTATAGCTGTAGGCATGTTCAAGAGCAGCATATTGATAAAATCCCTTCTCAGAAAGAATATACAAGCTGTCTTGCACTCTGAAAGAACAAGTGCTGGTGGAACACTGTCAAAAAGAACAACTAGTTTTAAACTAACAGCCAGCGAAAAGCACTGTGCTGCAAACCTTGTGGAAATAAACATTTGAACAAACCAAATATGACAATTTGATGCAGGAAGACCTACACAAGAACTGTCGAACTCTTGGCTTACTGTTACAGGGAGCTTTACCTTTGGAGCAGAACTAATGGAGTTAAAGCAGTTTGCTCTACAATATAAGAAAGATGAGCATAGTCTACCTTCATGGTCTTGTGTGACCTTTGATAATTCTTGCCATAGGTTCTTATGTATAAAGCAAGATTAAAATAACATCCAGGATTTGCAAGACAAACTGAGGTTACGACGTGCTCAGACAATACAAAAAGGTTCATGTTATATATCATATCTAGATAGTCTGTCCTGACCACACCTGCAGTCTGCTCATCTACAGCATGCAGTATAATGAAATCAACAACATCCCAGAATCTGACTGGAAATAATTCAAATATTACTGTATACTGAATTAGTTTAAGAAATGAGAAAGGGTTTATTTCAGACTTAAAATCACCAGGCACTCATTAATTACTCTTCCACAGCAGCAGCAATTAAGTGTATGGAATGATATACGTAAACAAAAGCAGTAGCAGGAATAATAAGAAAGATATTCTCAACATGTACAGTTCTTAAACACCACAACTACACAACTATACGTTCTGAATTTCTTTTTGCAGCTGATCTTAATGTAAATCCTTGATAATCACCATATTCTCACATTATGAATGAAAGAGCAATTCTTTATAGCATTTTTGCTTCAAATAATCTCTCTGGTTTTAATTAGTCTCAAAAGGAGGTTTTCATTGAATAGGAGATTCTCAAATGACAAAAGGAAATAGAGGAGTCAGCATAAGTGAAGTGAACTAGAACCATCAGAGAAAGACGAGCTGAGTGTCTACTGGACAGACTTGCCAATATCTCAGCAGTTCAATGTCACTTAAAGCAGAAGCATGCAGCAAGTGTCTCATTATATTAAGGCGCCTGTCTCCTCTGAAAAAGTTGCTGACATTTGGTTTGTGGATGAAGCAACAAAGTTCGAGCAATTGCTGAAAGGTTTTTATTTTTTAAGGACGCAATTTAGGATTCACACTGCAAGGGGTCAAGTTAAAAAAAATAAATCTCAATCCACTGGGCACTTTGGGAAGGGAGAGGGGGCAGGGAAGAACAGGTGATAGGTATACAACGAGAAGCAATTTTCCTACCAATCAACTCATTTTAATCCAACTACAGTGGTTCTGTCCCTTGCAGATAATGTTTCTGATTCAATCTATAAAATACAGTCAACTAAGGGCTTTTACAGGAGAAAAAGTGAGGGCTTACATTTAAAGGCCCTTCTGTAGCTATACCCGAAGAATGTGTTGCCACAAACAGCAATGTCAGTTGAGAATTTCCAGTCATTTATGCAGACTTAATTTGAGATGAACACAACACCGTATCCCATTTTGCATGAAATTCCGCAGATTTGCTATTTATTCTTAAGGCCCTGATAATCCAAGTGTCAGGTCATAAAGAAGCTGCCTACCGTTAGCCTCACATAATCAAAAGGTAGCAGCTGTAATCAATGAATTCCATATATATATATGATGAGACTCAGACAAAATTCCTACTGCATTAATGTATGCTTGTCAAACATACTTGATTCTATGTGATTTTTATTCTAATATTTCAGCTAAAACTAAATTAGTCATCATACAGCCCAGTCCATGTAAGCAACAAGATCCTGATAACAATTAACGTGCTCTAATGTATACACCACTAATTGAAAAGATGTACCTAGTTAATGATCTGACAGACGCTTGGGGAAAAAACTTTTGTCAGTTCACTGTAAGATGTACTTTTGCAACAGAAATACAGGCAAGATGGTAGCAACAAGATTTGCTAGCTATCCAGCCGGAATGAAACGTTTTAAAACTCTTTTGAACAAATTCTACCAGATCCAACTCAACTGAGACTCAGGTAACACAAATATTTGACTTGGGTCATTTATAATGTGATGAATGAAGTCTGGCAAAACATTTTTGCCATTTCAACCAAATACATGACATCTAATACAGACACATCGGGAGAGTTGGTTTGGGGTACTCTGAAAAGCCTTCCATGTTGGAATTCCCTTCCCCTTTTGTGTCCAGAGCACTACATTTGTTAGCCATGCAAATCTCAATTCTCTCTCCCCTGCCTTTCCATAACAATTGGGATATATAGTTAAGACTCATTTGGGTATACATGCCTTTCCAACAACCATGCTCTAGTTAGATGGGTTTAGATACTATTTAGAAATGTATAGGAATGGACAGATTAGCAAAATAATCTTTAAAGGTATGGAAGATCATATCTTAGAATTTGCTTTTATCAACACAGAGATGGTTTAGATTGACTCTAAATTCTATATCAAACTGGTATTCAGGACTAATAGCAACTAGTGAAATAAACCTTGTTCATGTATTAGGAACTTGCGTATACAACGTGTTAGAGACTAAGAAAAAAGTTCTAACAAACACTTGAATAAACTAGAGCAAGAGATGACCAAGGACAAGATAGAAAACTACATATGGTTACGGATTTTTTTAGAGACTTTCCACTAATGAGAACAGCTAAGCTGTCAAATTTACCTCCACAGAGAATGAGAAATGAATGACAGAATCAAACAGCTAGCTATCACAGAAGTATTGTTTGACATTGTCTGCAAAGCTCTTTGTAGAAATCAGTGAAGCTCAGCTTTTCTGTCTTCATTTTCAGAAGATTCAAGCCTTTGCTGAAAAATTCAAGGTGTTAATGCTACTAATGATAGCACGCATAGTTCTTCTTTCACTTTACAATACGCATAATTTACTTGCCTTATAAATTTTCTACCATGCTCCTCCTTCTAAAACACCATGAGAGATTTTGTGCAGTTAAAAGATTTTGCAAAATATTTAAAGAAACAACACAAATGCAAAACGCCAGAAACCAATGCTTAAACCCCAAAGAAGCAAAAAGAAATACTCTTCTGAGTCAGTTATCACCAATAATATTAAAGACCAACAATTTAACGTCCTTTAGCAATATAACATCCTTTAACATCATGCTATGCGCCAGTATAAAAACAGTTTAATTTCTAAGATCACTATTTGAGAAAAAATATTTCATTTCAATCATGAACTACTGGAAAAGCAAGCACCTTGCCTGTTCACTTCTTTTATTCCTTAGATTAGAGTCATTTAAGTTATTTGCAAATTGTACAATACATTAGAAAGAACAATGCTTTCTAAAAGAGCATATTTTCAGAACACAAAATCCAGAATTAAAAAAAAATAAGGTGACGTGGGGATTTGAGAAGAGAGACCAACTGTTATCAACATCCCCACATTTTTCCCTCCAACAATGAAGAACAAGGGAACACTTCGTAAACCAACAACAATACTTGCAGAGATGTGTCTATCTCTGGTGAGTTATCTCAGCACTTTCTTCACCCATTTTCCTTTGCTTTCAAGAACCACAAGGTCATTGCTGTCTATTCTGAAGTGAACCTGCAAATTACTTATTACCTATAAACACTCTGAGTATGGACACTGCAAGGCACACTAGCAGATCGTGACATACGTAATTTTTTGTAACCAGCATAAATCTTAACATACGTGAACCCATATTTGCTTTGTCAGTATTCACACATTTCAGTTTAGAAAGCTAGTATTTATATAAACCTTTCCATAAAAGTTACATAAATACCTCAGGTGATCTAGCTGCTACTCATCTCCTTACAGTAGATTACAAATAAGCTAGTTCAAAACCAGATGTACCCTTTTTTACCACCTAAATCATCCTTTAAAAATTATTTTTAAAGGAATTTCTATTCTGGCTTTAAAAATCTTTTTTTTTGTTTGTTTGTTTTATCGTGAGTACAACTTTGGTAGCTGAACTAGTGTTTTGCTATGTAGGTTACTTCCATTTGCTTTGAAGCACTTTATGAACACGGCAGCTAACTGAAGCTTTCATAAACGTTCTCATTCATCGTTGTGCTATAATAGACCGTTTGAGGGGCTTTACAGCCAATGTGCTCATAACATTGAAATTAAACAAAAGGAAATGTGATTTAGCCTGAATCATTTCATGTGTAGAAGTTCATAAAATATTTGTATTGGGTCATATCTTGTAAATCTCCAGAAGCTGAAGAGAGTGCAGTTGCCAAGATAGGACAAAAGCTGTATCCCAGTATGAAATATTTAAAATAAAATATCAGAATGACTATATTTTAAATTACTTTCCGACCAATTCATATATTTGTACTACTGTTAAAAAAAAATAATCTGTGTAATCTACCTGAAAAGTAAGCATTTACCTAAGTGAAACTGTTCATGTGCCTGTTATTCCGTGATCACTATTTCAAAAAACATTTATCATCTTGACTTTAGAAAACACGACAGCACTCTTCAATTATCTCACATGAAACAGCAAGACTTTCAGCAAAATGAGGAAAGAGTATTTTCCTCCTATATGCCCTTAGTTATTTTAAGAGGACCTAGAAGCATTTATAAAAAGCAAGAGATATATTAAAACATTTTTCTTTTATAAACAATAGCAGTACTCTACCTGTAAAAGCCACTAGATATTTTTCCCACATATTTCTTATTAACAGCTACTAATTATTCTATAACTATACTAATTATTCTTAATCAAGAGTCCATGGATCTGTGATATAGTAAGACCAGACCCCATTGTAAAGGGCTTCATAATTCCCCTCAATCAGCGGAGTACATCTAAAAGAACCCTACTGTAAGACCACAGAGAACTTAGCCCATTGCCTTGATCACATATCCTGAACAAAAAAAAAAAAAAAAAAAAAAAAAAAAAAAAAAACTCTAAATAATTTAATTTTACGCAGTAGAAACTACTAGGTCTATTCGTCTATTCTGATTTACTAAGTGAAGGGTTAAAGCTCTACCAGGTGTATAGCCATAACAAATTCGGCTTCTTTTTTTCTTCTTTCTTCACACTTAGCATTTTGAAGCCCAATTGACAGTGAACTCTACTTTTCAGAGAAGAAATTCTTACCCTCCCTCCTCCCCTTACTGGTGAATTTTTAAGTTCACTTTTTTTTGTTTGTTTCTTTAGCAACAAACAAAGCAAATAGAAAATGTGAAATAACAGTGACTTTTTCTTTCTCAGCTGTAAAGACAAAGCCCTCACCTGCCAAATTCCTGTCCTTCTACAAACTAACATTAGCGCTTATGTTCGGTGAAGCTTCTCCCTCAAAACAAATAAAAAAGTAAAAATAATAATAATTAAAAAAAAAAAAACTACCCTTTTCTTTTTATATATTAATTGCCAGCCCAATAGGAGTTTGAGCATAATTACATTTATTATCTATCACACTTCCAGCTGCATCACCTATCAAACCCAGCCCCTTCTATTTAAATAAATTGTCATGTTTTCATTGGCCCTCACTCTTTCAGAGAGAGGAGGTAGCCTACATCCTGGAAGCAAGATTTAAGAATTGACTCAAGAAAAACAGGGGCCTTATGTCAAACACTGTAATTTCAAAAAGTCCTACAAGGCTGTTCCCTGTGCTGGAACCGTTAAACTTCGCTTCTAATGAGTCTAGTACTCTACCTTGAAGAGGGGGGTATAGTCAATGTTTATTGGAAATGTTTGACATCTAGTTCATACACATGAGACTTAAGCAGAAAAGGAGAGACTTGCTTCTGGCATTTTTCCTCTGCCTCAGGTGCTAGGAGTTCTACTCAGCAGACTGTCCTAACCTGAATCCTATGGCCTCTTTTCATAAGATGGTAGAGGTGAAAGAAGAAATACCTCATTAAAACTGTGTCATTTTGAAATAATTCAAAGCTGACTGGGTTTGAGATGGAGACTGCGCAAAGGAACATGATTGTAACTTAAGCGTTAAGGCTTTCTTTTTTTTCTTTTTATGAGTTTTGTGTCCTCCAGTTTTCCTCCCCAATAAAGTGTCTATTTTTATACATTGTCCATTGATTCTTAAATAGAAAGAAGTGTAAGAAGCAGCATCTTCTGTTTAGGCAGCTTGGACAAATGTTCTAACCATGTAATTTTTGTTCTGCTTGTGACTCTGTAAATCTTACATTTTCTTTTGCGCAAATGAACTTCACCAGAAGCAGAGAAACCACCAAGAAACTGTAGACTAAAGGTTAGACTTAGCAAGGTACTTCAGTTCAAAGCTGCCATCTAGGTGTTCAATGTGGAACAACATTTCATAATATTCTAGTGAGAAATTAGGTATTTAGCTAGCTATTAAGATGTCATAGATAGAGTCTGTTGTCTTTGTGTACCTATGAAATTTTTAGGCAACTCAATATTTCTAACAGTCCTTCCCGTCCCAAGAGTGTCATTCTGGAGGTCTAATCTTATGCACACACATGAATAACTGTAAAGCACTGGAATGGAGTACAGGATGTGAATTTTTGCCAGTCTCTTTCCCAAACTCTTTTGATTTGCACACTTGACAAGCTTTTTCTCATCTGCATCACTGTCAGGCATTTAAGTTCTGTGGTGAAATGTGCTCTGAGAGAGTCAATTATCTTTTAAACACCTATATAAGAGACACGTGGATGTGGCACTAAAGGACATGGTTTAGTCATGGGGCTCGTTAGGTCAGGTTGAAGGTTGGCCTTGATGATCCTGAAGGCCTTATCCAACCTAAATGATACTATGGTTTGAGACAGACCACGTGTGAAAGGAAACTAGGCTCCAGATTAACACAGGTTCACAGTTTCAAAAATGCCACGTGGAAAACTAGGAGTTCAACCTACATGTATTAACAATTCTTGGTTTCTCCATTATTGATCCGCTTTGAAAGTTATGCATGCAAAAAAAAATTGTCATTCTGAATAATGGCCCAAATTTAATCAAAACTTTTCCCACAATTTTGGAACTTCCTTGAAGTTGAGCCCAACCTCCAAACCAGGCCTGTGGGGATAACTTTTCCTGCCATGCTTCTGATTTAATGTAGCACTAGAGAAAGAACATGGCAGAAGAGATTTGAGGAATTAACAGCCTCTGTTTCCATTTGGTAAGAAAAAGCAACTAATGGCTGAAGAGGTCTTTAATTGCAATATCATGTAGTAGCCAAGATGATAATCTTTCATATTCACAGTTTAACACTGTAGTGCTACTTTGAAACAGAAGTCCGCAGCAAAGTTCATTTAATATAAATGACTAAGTATCTTAAGGTCAGGAAGACAAACATGGAAAGAGGTTTTTAAAAGTATCCAGCTTGAACTAAATCTTTCATAACAAACAAGTGAAGGTTTTTCTTCACCCATTAGGCACAATGAAACTTCTACAATGCTCAGAAAAGGAGTTTAAATAGACTTTGTTTTTATGAAATGAAACTTAATTTAAGGTATACGCTGGATTGTAAAACTATGCTTGTGCTTTACTGTGAAATTGTCTCAGTTATGAAACTAGATTTAATAAATAGCACAGGACAACAACAAGCTACCTGAGACTTTGATTCTACTCTCCTGCCAACACAAGGAATGTTGGCATCTAATTCTTTTTAACTTTTTAACTGAATTCCTGTCAGCACGTGTGGGGCATCAGCGCCCAGGTGGTGGCAGTGGAGCTGCAGGCGCTACCATGAGGAGAGGCCAGGCTTGGGCGGGCCCTGCACTGCCCCTTCCAGAAGGTTCTGGAAGGTTCTGAGGGCCCCACTACAGGGCCCAGCTGAGCCCATCTGTGACACTGGTGGTGCCACTGTGAAAATCTCCTCAGAGAGAGCACAGTGCTACATGACACTGAGGAGAGAGAAAAACAAGGTGTGAGGAGCAGCCCTGCCATACTGCTGAGAGAAAAAGCGGGGAGGACATGCTCCGGACACAGGAGCAGAGATTCCCCTGCAGCCCATGGAGAGCTTCCATGAGGAGAAACCCCAAAATTAAGAGTCCTGTGCCCTACTGCTGAACTGGCTGGGTGTTCTCAGGCTGTAGGCCGTAGGCCAAGCTCGCCCACCACACAGTAAAAACACAACCTGTACTGAAACTGTCCTTTTGACGAGTAGGGGCAAATACATACTTTTTTTTTTTAAACCAGGATCCATTTGGTTGAGTTCTAGCCATTTATAAAAGTGCTCTACTGGCGATGTGTAATGTTATATAATTATCTAGGCCTGAACACTGAGAAGAAAACTACAAACTTCAGTATTTGTATGCTTTTATTAAATACGGAGGCCAACAACTTACTTATCCAAGATGTTTAACATATATATCACATCATATACAAAAAGCCATTGTCACCAACTTATATACTGCAGTTACATATATGCAATATAGATATTACAAAAATTTGAGCAGAAAATATGGCAAAATTTTAACATTTTTTTTTTGGCAGCTGACCATGGGAATAATATTGCAAAAGAAAATTGGTCATTTCCAGCACAGTGATCACACTAATATAGTACATATCAGGTAAGATAGGCTCGCTTCTCTTGTGTTTGGCCTAAATACAAGAATAAATAAACCTTTCAGCTAGATGTACACAAATAAAAATACTTCACATGCCCTTCTCCCATTTGGTGCTTCTCAGGTTTGCAAAGCTGTACAGATCCCTGAATTCAGGTGGACACCATTCTGACAAGTTGCTCACACGTTAAGATTTTTGTAAACGCACACACAACTACTGCTTCTGGAGTTCATTAAGGTTGCAGAAGTTTTCCAGTGGGAAATGGTTTTGTGGATGGGGCCAAGAAAATCATCGCATATGTTTTGTAAGCTCTGAAATCTTCATATTTTTTTCTGATCAAATATATCTTCAGTTCTCATCTTAGTGTCATCATCTTCTCATACTTCTAGTACTGAAAAACCATTCTGAGTGATGAAGAGTACTGCAACCAAGGTATCACTTCTACAGATAAGTCGCTTCTGCAAAATAATAATCATCATCATCATTATCATCATCATCATTTGCCTGTTTTTGCACCTAGTTTTTTTTGTTTTTTTTTTTGTTTTTGGTGGGGGGGGGAACGTGCAGCAGTTATGATTTTTTTGTTTAGCTTGCATCATATCTTTCTTAGAACTTGTACTTTAGCTCTAACAAGTGTGAATTAAAGACAAAGACACTTCCTCAGCAGTCAACTGTAGAGTCATGACAGTGAATATAGAATAATTGCCTTTTTTTTTTCTCTTACTTGTAAATGGCAATTTTAAAATGTGGTTAGTCAATAATCATCATGTTGTATATATAGTTACATTAGGGGTAATGATCTAGAAAAGCACTGTCATAACTGGGTTTTCCCGACAAAAAGCTTTTGCTGCAAAATAGGCAATTAATCTTCAAATAGACCATGTAAAAAACAGGTGTTCAGTGACATACAGATTGGTGGCATAAGTATTACAAAGTCTTGTTTCATAGCATGTTGGTACCAGTAAGGAGAAAAGATAATGCATTTGCAGTTTTCTATTCAAAGGAGATTGACATCTTTATAAATATTTTTTTCTTCTCAGGGCAATTCTTCATGTATTGTGAAGATTCTAACATTAGAATCTATTAATCTGAATGGAGAATGCAGCTTAAAATTAGTTACAGACCATCTGCATCTGTAAGCACACTCATACACTAGTTCAAAATCTGTATTCCTACATTCTGTGCCTGGAATAAAATAAAATAGTAAAATAAAGTAAAAAATAATAAAATAAAATAAAAATTAAATTAAATTAAAATAAAAATAAAGGAACAATGTCTGCACATATGAAATGTGTAAAATGATTTGAAGAAGTTGCTGCTAATACACATTCTGCTGTTTAAAAGCATTTATTATCCCTGGGTAGTACTGTTTTCCACTTAATACCCTATTTTCACTTACTTGGATTAAAAGCAAACAGTATCCAAATATGAAATATATATATATATATGTTTCAGCCTGAGGAATCATTGATAAATACATAGCTACTGCTCTGAGAGACAGTTGGTATGTAAATCAAAATACTTTCACTAGAAAGAAGCTTTGAGGTCGTCTTAGTCTAATGGTTTAACAACTTAACATATTAATTTACAAGAAATATGAAAAATGATACAAGCAATTTCTACATCATTTGCCCTTATCTCACAGTTCTTAGTCTACTTTGGCTATTTCATGGCTGCAGAGACAAGGCCTATTACAGACCACAGGAAACATAATCCAGTTGCCTGAGAACGGAGTATGATCATCAAGCCCTGAATGGTAACCCAAACACAAACTGTTTCTTAGATGTGTGTAATGAAGGAAGTCTCTGTGTGTTTAGGCACTTGAAGGAATCTTCCTATGTTCAGAGAGAGGCTGGAACTGATGATTCATTGTATTCCATTACCAAGCCAGCTTCTCAGCTGGTAAAAAAACTGGCATTACCCTATCCAAGTTGGTAAAGCTGCACCAGTACAGAGCAACAAGGAGGAGGCTTGCTACCTTCTAGAAAGATGATCATTTTACTTTTCCTTTACTTTTACCTCCAGTTATGCCGATTTGCTGCTTTGGTTTCATTTTGGGACAAGGGGCCAAAGCTGCCTTTTTTAGAATAATAAATTTACCCACTTAAATTATTTAATGGTGTATGTTCTTTTTCATAGCATAAGTGCATTCTCCTCTGTCAGAAAGGGTCAGCAGAGGTCAACACAGCAGGTGCAGGGTCTGATGGCCTTTTGCAAATTTCAGAATGTTATTAAAATTTATTTTTAAAAGGTTAAGATTTTTCTTCTGCTTTCGCTGTCTAAACAATGAAATAAGATGAAATGCCACTCTCTAGGAGAAATGTTGCCAAGTTCAGGGTATTAGAGAACAAACTGTCCAAGCTTTGACACCTAATCAACATCACTAACATACTTAAATGTAAAGAAACAACTGACTTTAAGAATTCAACATTCTTCTCAGTGCATGCACGGATTACATTGTGTCAAATAAGGAATATCAGTCTTAGCAGTTATCCTTGTGATAAAAAGGACTAGCTCTAGTTCTTCAACTGTTTGACACTGGCTGGAGGCTTTTAAAAATGTATATTCATCGGCTGTCCTACTTTCTAAAATCACTCTGGGAACTGGCCACTCTTTAACAAAAGAACAGCTTAATAGAAAATAAATTTATGCTGATGCTTTAAATGATGGATGTTGAAAGATTTGCACAGTACAGTAACTGTGTTCACACAACTCTCTATCAGTTCAACACTTCAGTCTGAGTGATTTCCAATGTAGCCTGTTCCAGACCAAGGAGTTTAAGACCAGAAGCGAACGTCTTCAGCTGATTAATGTCATTTTCCAAAGTATTTGTCACCTGTACAAGATATCCACATGCTCCTCTTGAAGGCAAACTTATTCCACAACACATTTGTAGAGGAGTTAGGCCAATAAAACCTTTTTTCAATGCATGCTGTTAGACATTAATGTCTGCCATTTAGAAACTGCTCATCTGACTGAATTTCAATGTCAAAAGTCAAAATTAGGTTTATGGCCCAAATCAAGCTTCAAAACACCTTCAAGGGCTATATGTAATTGGCAAACTTCCCTAGCCAAAAGTTATATTTTTCATTCTAATGAGATATCAACAAGCTTTACTTCAGAGAATGTTTACTGTATCTTTTCACAATCACTTTATAGATCTTAGAAAGTAATAAACATTGTGCCCTTAATACTTGTGGGTTAACATTAAAAGGCTGTAGCACAGAAATTTGTATAACAAACAAACGCAAAATCATCCATCTACATCCAATTCCCAACAATCTGTGATGAAAAGTAGTTTTTGTCTCAAGCGTGTAGTATTACAGAATAGAGTAACAATTCTTCTCAATACCCCAAAAAAGCATTGTTCCAACAAGCAGTGACAAGAACTGTTCATTTAGAAATGAAAATTAATTTAGGCCCAAGAGAAGTTCTATGTCACTGCCAACACTACTTCCTTCTTCGTTTCTTTCTAAACTCTGTAAATATACAGACTAACATCAGGATGTGGCCCAGAGTGTCTACTTGAAGTGGAACAGTTGTCCCTGAACTCCGTAGGTTATAAGGGACCCTGGGGATCATCTCCTGCCTGAGGTGGTTCCACTTAGTTCAGGCTCCTCAGGGCCATGTCCAGTCAAGCTATGACTTCAGCCAAGCATGGAGATTTCACAGCTTGTGTCAGCCCCATTCCAATATTTGACCACAGTTACAGTAAAAAAGTATTTTCTTATATCTGCTTGCAATTTGCATTTTTTTTAACACGCCTATTACCTCTTGTGTTATCCCTGTATGCCCTTCAAGAAAACTCTGGCTCCATCTACTGTGCACCCCAGTTGTGTAGGTGATTGTCCGAAACATCATGATCCAAAGAAGGCTTTCACCAAGAACCTTTTGGGATTTCTGTTTTAATACAGACACAATCTTTATAACAATATCATGGAAAAATCATTTCTGAATTTAGTGGGTGACTGTAAAGTTTGAAAAGAACTGTAAATAAAAAAGACTAGCATTGGTCTCCCTTCCCATTTCATTTTGGATTTAGAGTGGGTGTCCTTCAGCCACCTGCTTATCATTCTCCTAAGGTCCAATTTGCTACTTGTTTCAAAAATGCACAGAATTCTGTCTTGAGTGCCAGCCCCATGCCTATTTCTGGAAAATGAAAATACGATCTCTCAGGCTGCCTCTGCAAGTGTCTTCCCCACTCACTAGAACTTAAAGAATTTATAAACAGCTATCTTTCTCTTTGCTCAAAAGACAGAATTAAGCATAAGAAACAAGAATTGACCTGGCTCTTAAAATATGAGCAAAAGATAGACGTACTTGACTTTTTTAGGGCTAGAAAAATGTCTTATCCTTTAAGGTTACCCAGATATTTACCCAGTCAGTCAAAGGGCAGGCAATGGTGGATTTGCTCAAGTACAAATAAAATCACTCCATTAGTTCTAATGTCTTATGTAACCACTTGATCCACTTCAGTGGTTGTAATGGTCTGATGGGACAAGGCTCTGAAGTAGCTTAGTGATCCCATTATTTTGTCAAGACACACTGCAGCTGGCTGCCTGTATCACTTCAATCAAACATGGTCTGTAGTAACTAGTACGAGAGTCAGAAGACCCTTAAATAAATGCCTTATTTCCTGAAGCTGATATCTTTGTCTGGAGAAAAATCTTTCCCCTCTGCTTTTAATATTGAATATAATGATATCTGTGTCTACAGCCACATGATTGTGTGCTGATTCCAAGGAACACCATGCTCAAACCTTGTGAGTACAGCAACCTGTTATCTTTTACGTAATCAAAACAATTCCTAATTGAAGACAACACAGGTTAAAAAGAGAACTACAGGGAAGTGACAGTAGAAATTACCAGGCTGGCTCTTCCCTTTTTTTTTTTTTTTTCCAGAAAGCAGCAATTTTTTCCGAGAGATTTGCTATCCCTGAAGTTACATATGAAAGGCTAGATTTTTAAAAGTATTAGGCATTTAAACATACAGATAAATGCTACAGGAACACATCTGAAAATCACAGTGAATGCCTGTCTGCACATTCAGATGCTTAAGTTCTTTTAATATAATAGCCTCTATCATCATATCTCAGTAGATGATTTTCAGATAATGTTGATCTATTACACTTCCTATTGATCACAGTAAAGTTTTTAAAATAATGTTGATAATAAAAGTAGGTGCTTCTGTTTACTGGTCTATATTAATCCCTTTTTTCATATCTGCAGACTTAAGTGGAATGACACTTTTTGACCTTGTACTGAAAATGTGTCATACTCATACAGGCCCCAGAGTTTTACTACATTCAAGTTCCAGTCTTCTAGCACCAACTCGTCTATGGGCATCTCTTCTATGTATCTATAGAAAACAGACTGAAACGAGGCATAGTAACTTGCAAAAATATTTTTGCTTTACTTTCTGTTTTCTGTAATGTTTTTCCACTAAAATTGGATGTAGAATTCCTGACAGGATTCTTAGTACCAGGATTGCCTGGTGCTAGGATATATACAATTTTTGTTTTTTTTCTAATGACAGTACACATAAACATACCAGGTTCTTGACAACATGAGATTTTCATGAAGTGCTCACCCTCTGGAAACCCTGCTTCTTCAAGACCCAGGCACTCAACCAGCAAATTCCAGTCTACCATATCCAATAGTTTTGAACTGAAAGCTAACAATTTCCAACTCAACATTTGCTGTTATGGAAGTCAGTTGTGCTGTTCAATAGAACTGCTGTGTGACAGCTGTACGTGCCTGTTCTCTTCTGAGGACAGAGTTATGAGTTTAGAAGTCATAAGTAGGTGCTCAGCTAGCAAGGAGATTCAATTACACAGCTATTCTGGTACACTGGCTGTTCCACTACCATAATATCTGTCAGATTGCACTAAAATGTGTGATGATTAAACAAGAATTACATTTAAATTATCTTAAAATAACCAGATAAAAGGACTAAAAGATTTCTGTTATTCTCATGTCCTGTTTTTCTTAAAGAAAAAGATATTTACTGCTGTCAGCAATACTTTCCAAGTGGGAGGGAGAGATTCTACACATACACCAAAAAAAAAAAAAAAAAAACAAGCCCCCCCCAAACCATTTCTTTTAATGCTGTCTCAATGTTTTAAACTAATATTTGTTTTTTGCTAGCATATGTTATTTCATATGTACATACAATATATGTATGCATGTGTACATACAAGGCTTCTGTTAGTTTTGTATAGTCATTTTAAGAAATGAACTCCTTATTTGATAATGAGAGCACTGTCCCAAAAGAGACACTCTTTCCAGAAAGCACTGCCCAGATCTTGCTCAGTGCTGCATGAAGCAAAACTGATACCATGAGAAGAAAGAGAACAATTTCAGTTGTTCTAATCTTGCAGACTCCCATGCCTTTTGATCTTCACTTTGTTCTGTCTTTGTGTAGCATAACTTACACCGGCTGCAATTTGTTTAGTTCACAGTTTGCTTATCTCTGCTGAGCTATAACACAGAGTACAGTGATGTTCCCCTGCAACCATTGGTCTATGATTTGTCTTCTTTCTAAAGATGGCATCTGTGTTTGTTTCTGTTGTACAGTTTGAATGTCAAATCACCTGTTTCTTGTCTTTTTTAAGTCAATATCTGAACCTCTAATTGCAGAGTTCGTTCAGTGACTAGAACACAATTTTTGGCTAACCTCTGATTTATTTCCCCTCAGATTTCGGCTAGAGGCTGTGAAAGACAGTTCTGCAGCATATGCTGTGGCTTTTAATGGGTATTGTTATAGCGTACATACCAATTAATTAAGAAGTAAGCAATTCTCACGGAAACTGTTCAATACAAGAAGTCCCCATGGCATTTATTTTCTTATAAAAGCAGATGTGTTTTTGCATTAAGCAATTTTCTCATGTATATAATTTAGTTTTCTATTAAACAACTGTATACCTAAACAATGGAAAGAATAGCACAGTTCACAGTCCGTGGTTCTTATCCAGCTACTGCAGAAGCAGACTCTTGGTTTTGAAGACATTTGTTCATAACAGCATATTTGACTCCTGCCAGTGCCACACCAGAATGACAAAAAGGATTGTGATGACTTCATTATAAACCAGGTATTTTCCTCAGCTCTGAGAAATAAGAAATAAGATGGAGTAACTAATACCATCATCAGTTTGTACTCTCAGAAAAGGAGCAGAAACAGTTACTAGTTAGTAATTATTTTTTTTTAAATCCATAAAAATCACAATCCACGGTTTACTCGTTCAAACCAGGTGTCGGCTAACTTAAGCTACCAAGAAGGCAGCCAGAAGTGGCTAGCTGACAGCTCTGTGGCTGGCAAAAACACTTACTTGATACAGTACTGATACAGCACTTGATACAGCCCCTGGTTACTGGCACCAGTCTTGGCTTAATCTGTAGGACATCATGAAAAAGATTTCAAAGGTATTACCTCAGAACTGACTATAGAGGACACACTAAAATTTTCCAGGTAAGACAACTTTGCTCTAGCCTGCACTACAGACAGTAGAGATCAGAGCATTCAACTACCCCAGCCTATCTCAAATCACCAGTTTCTGTGGCAAGCAGATCTCATCAAAGCACAATGCCGAGTTCAAAACTGTATCATTTCAAATACATCTATTGCTATTTTATGTATTTAGAATAGAATATACTTGTCACTGAGATTCATAATAATTAAGTCAAATCCAAACATTTACTTGAACGTTACCTGATAGCTATAAATATAACATGCAAATAAAAAGATTGTTGGGTGTATTCAAACATCCTTGCAGCTTTTATCTCCTTAAAATGGGCTCTCGGAAAGGTATCCCCCATATACATTGCTTGTATGGTAAGTTTTTGAAGGGCAATATAAAGAAGTCTCACGAAAATCAATACATCCAAGCTTATGGTATAAACCTTAAGACAAGGAGATACATTTATCTTCATTTATGCATGTACATGTTTAGAATTTTTGCCTTGCATTTTCTTGTTGAAATTCCTGTTGCACTTTTGAGCTGAGAACACCTTTGCTATCTGACTAGATGTATTTTTGATCTTGTCGCTGATTTGATGCTGGGAAAAGGTAGAATTATGCAGGGGACATATGGAGGTCAAGCAAAAAGAGAATCAGAACAACAGTGTTAGCCTCTAACAATTTGGAGAATTCATCTGGATTCTGTTGAGTACCACAAACATTTGGAAATTCAGCAGTAGTGATGAGGAAGGACAGCAGTGAAATCAAAATATGTTCCTGCTAGTTCATAAAGTCTTCTAGTTATGTAACGAGGTTGAAAAGACTAATCCATTATGTTAGTCATTCATTTAGAGGTAGGTAATAGAAAAAGATCCTCAGGGACTAGCAGACATTTTCTAATAGTGACTTGCTGCTCTTTCGTAAGTTCTGTCCCATAGGATGCACAGTTCTAAACTCTCAATATATTTTCACAAGTGCCAAGAAGTGCAATAACAAAAAAGTCCTATATAATTCCAGTCCCCAAAGCTTAAAAAGAGAAATTCAAATCCATGCAGTCATGAAAGAATAAAATATGCAAAAGGGAAGTGTTTCTAACCAAGATATAAAAGGTTAAATACAGGTTTTATTTAAAGATGCATTATTTTTCAGAGGTCAGGCCATAAAGAATGAAGTTTTTATTATGCCAGAAGGCCAAACATTAAGACCATATGATCTTCTTCAGGTTTGGAATTCTGCTTCTTTGTGGAGAAGGCAAAATGAGAACTAATAAATTAATACTTTGCAATTATATAGTACTATTCACCCAAGAATGTAAAATATTCAGTTGTTTTTCATTTGTAGTGATTTACAGTTCTTTGGGAATTTTTAAATTGAAGAACACTGTGAATGTCATGTGGACAAATATGAAAAGCAAAATTAAACATGATCACAGACAAATACAATAGTAAGACAAAGACTTCAGATGAGTATTACTTCAAATTCTGATCATAACATGAAATCCTGAATTTTAGGAACCTAAAGAAATGTTAGTCTGTTCATGTACTTTGTGGAATTTACTCTGCCTGGCTTCTTAAATCAGTGTTCTCTTTTCAACTTTTCTTTTTTTTTTTTTTTTTTTTGCAATTTCAGAAAAAAAAAATGCAAGCAAGATCTAACCATAATGCAAAAAGTTATTAACACAAAATAATAGTAATAACAGCAAAAATACTTTTTGTATTTGTTTGTTATACCACTGAAGTTCATAAAGATAATTTGATTCAAGGGCCAAGTTGACTCAGTTGAAGATCTAGGTTCATATTAACTTATATTATTAGTTTTTATCAGAGCCAGTGTACTCTCAGGGCAATTTGTGTAACTTGCTAGATTTTCTGTAGACCTGTATTAACTGCCAGGGCTAAGTCGTTTTTACAAAGTATCTGTAAATATTCCAAATTATTTTCATTCATTAAGTCCATGTGACTGGTTATTTTGTACAAGTATTAAGTTATTAGAACTGACAATCATATAGTCATTGCTAAATATTCTTGTCTTATCTACAGCTGTTTGTAAACTCTGTACTTTCCAAAATATTGCTATTGAAATTCAGTGATATGGACATTAGTAAAAGAAAACAGACCTCAGAATCTTTTCAACTTATCTATTTTTTATCAACTTAATTAGGGCAAATCTAGAATTAAAAATTTCAGCCAACATATCCAGAAACAAAATCTATGGGAAAAAAAAAATCTAAGTCAAATGAATCTTTACGGGAATATTTTGTTTTTCTATTCGTAATGATCTTGTAAAATCAGCATAAGCATCCATAATTCAGATAAATATTTCCAGTAAGAGCAGCTTTTCTCTTTTTATGTTTTACATAAATATTTACATAAATATGTAAAGCATAAAAAGTACTATTCAACTTGAGCCATCTATTGGTATATTTATAATGAATAACAACCGTTCTCTAGAACTACAGTGGATACTTACTTCATATTCATATTAGGATTGCACCTTTCTGCTATTCCCAGCCCAGCAGTACCTCAGATTGCATCCAGGCTGATAGAGCAACATTCCCTTTACAGAAATGAATTCTGGCAACCACCAAAAAAAAAAAAAAAGGAGGTTTGTTTGTTTTTATCCCTTGTGGTACAAAGGTACTTCTTGGCTGGCATAAGCAAGTATCCTATTGTGCTTTCATGTCAATGTTTTATGCACGTCCAAAAAGTGCTGATAAAGCATTTCTATGAATTCAGAGGGAAAAAGCACTCAAAAATGTATTTTTATAGGCCTTTAAAAATGTATCACCGTAAAATAGTATGTGGGTTTCAACTACAATATATAAGGGCAATGTAGGCTAAGTTTACCTTCCTTGTGTCTAATTACTCTTGAAATGCTTAAAGGAGTTTAATACAAATGAAATAGATAGATAGACTCTAGTTTTAAGCCCAGATAAAGAGCAGGCAAGTATCAAAGAACTGTTTATATTTCATAGCTTTTCCAGTTTGCTTGCAGCCTTCCCATCAATTTCCCCATGGCCTTTTCCTGTGTAAAGACTGGCCAACAAGCCAATCTGTATCATAGCTTTGTGAAATACAAGCTTTTGGACCCAATAGCATTGTCCTATTCATAAATGACTCAGCATTCACCACTTGCCTCTTTAACAAATTAAAACCTCATAAAAAGCAACGCTATAAATATATTTTCAGCATGCTCTTTCTGCATTGTAACTTTGATGTTCTAACAAAGTCGTATCCTTCCAAAGGATACGGAATTGCCAAATTCATATTCACAACCATTTATTCATTCATACCTTATGCCTACAGGCTCAGTTGCTCTCTTATTTATTAATTTTTTGTTGTTTTGGTTGTAACAAGAGGCATGATAAAGGAAGATAACATTGCAAACATACATATTCTTGAATAGCCATTTGATTCAGTGCTGGATCTGTTAGAGACCTTCAGCCCTAAGTGAGATTGCAGACTGAGCTCTGAAAGCAAAACAGTTGTGTTCAGCAATGTCATAAACAGCATCCATGCTAATTAAAGGTGTGAGATATAAACTCAATCACTGCTATTGGTCTGAACAGTTTTCTGTCCACTTAGTTTGCACAGCGAAAGTGAAATAGGACTAAATTTAGCTAGGATGCATGCTAATTTCAGAGTCAAGTTATCTCAGACACTGTCTGTCACCAGTGGAGACAACTGGCTTCCCAAGAGGAAAAGCCCATCTGAATCTGGAAGTGATTCTCACTTTTCACTTATGACAGAGAAAAGTTAATGACTTTTCTCTTTTCGAACATGGAGAGTAGTTTCCTAAACTACAGGCCTTCTAAGCTTTAGTTACTAAAGAGGCTGGGGTTCAGAATTCCACTTCTATATCTTGAGTTGAATTTTAATAAAAAATAGAGGCTGTCTCCGTGACATGAATGCATGTACCAATTTCTTTGTTATTGTAACATTTGCACCCATGTTTTGTCTCCCAGGCATTTTCTGCAGCCTGTTCTAGAAAAAAGGCAGAAAGATGTTCTGCACTTTCCTTATGCTAATGAAACTGAGCGTAGTACATCTATCTGCCTTTGTGCACTGCAGATACAAGATACTTTCTTTCCCACATGTCCATTCATCTGGCTGTACCTGCTGTAAGTATAGTATTGCATTTACACCATTTATAAGGAAGAATACTGAGAGCATAAAGGTCACTATGCCATCATGGAAAAAATGTGTGTGAAGTGGGAAAAAATGAAAAAGCATTTTTTCAAACAAAAGCTTGAGGTTATTCTTGGAGTTTACTGTAGAGTAGACTGTTCTCTGGAGAAACATTACAGCAAATAAATATTTTATGAAAGATGCTAAAAAGAAAATGCATCATATGATGTACCAATGAATGAAATAATGCTATTACGGTGCCTGCTCTGCCTGAGCATACCTCGACTGTCTGTTTGCTGGTTCTGTGTTGCCTCTGCCTTTGCAGCAGCACTTTTTGAAGGCAAAGATTCCAAGATACTTCCCAAAATAAAAAATTAAGATATCAAACTATGCATTAACTAGTCAATGTCTTTATTCATATAGACTAAAGACAGAGAAAAAATATGCATATATTCATATGCATAATCAGCATATGATTTATTACATCTTATTGGAATTAATCTTTTCATCACTCTATTGTAATTCAGCTTACTTATGTTGTTCAGACAAAGAACTTCCATTAACGTTTCAAATCTCATGAAAAACCAAATGTGCATGATCTGTCTGAAGCATATACAAAGTACTAAAAGACTATGCCTAGTAAAAATTGATATATCAGTTGAGAAGGATATTCATTCACCTCCCAAGTTCATAATGCAAGACCTCAAGAACTGAACTATGTGGATAAATTCCACTTATTTGGTAACATTTTAAATATTTTATTGGGAAAGTCCATCTTTCAGTGCTTGGCTTCAGAAAGCACTGGAAGTTTTCTGTTTATTTATTACATTTTATATCTATAAAATCTATTTAAAACTGAAATAAAATTAACCCATCAAATATATTCTATTCTATAGTGTGTTTGGATTGCCTATATAATTTACCATGTGAGACCTCTATTTACAATTTTACTTTTCTTTATCCATTCTGAGAACTAGCGCTCACTGTATATCTATTAAAGTTGGTGTAATGTCATTAATTAAATCTCAGTTTAAGGCAACTATTGGCCCATTGCATACAACTGTACAAAACAACACCAGTGCTACTGACTTCTTCAAAAACATTTTAAGGATTCACTTTTAATTAGAAACAAGTGTCATTTTCAAAGGACGGTGCAATTACAAACCTTTTATTAAAATAGAAAATTTGGAGGACTAAAGGAGATGTATATCCTATATTATCATAGATTTATAAAAGTAAGAAAATGAACTAGAACCTTCATTGTATCATCCACAAGAAATATTACCGCTGTATTTCATGAGGAATAAAACTTAATGGATCACATGACAATGAAGTGATAGAATTTTTTCATAAATGATAACAACACTTAAGAACTTTCTTCTAGTTATCAGATGTGTGTGAGAAAAATATCAAAGATGCACCATTGCTACGAAAGAATTTTAAAGAATGCAGTCTATGGGGGAAAAATGAGATTACTAAATATTAAATAGGATTTGGAGGAAATATTTGGGATTACATCATTAGAAAAATAAGCTTAAAAGAAAGCTAAAAAGGACAATCATGATTAAGTAGAAAATAATTGGTTGTATGAAGACTAATAAGGAAAGATTTAGCTTGATTAGGGATAGAAGTGTTTAAGATTTTTCCATAGGTCACTAATTTTTATTCTTATTCTAGATGTGTTTTTCTTTTTAAAACTAGTAATAGTACCTTGTGGTACTCTTGTAACCCTCTGTTGTAATCGCTTTACAACAGAGGTCACTGACTTTTTGTTCTTTTGACAAATGATGTTGCAGAGGCAAATGGGGAAGATTATCTGCTATCATAAAAATATTGTATTGATTCTCTCCAAAATCTGATCCAACTCAGTATCTTGTGTCAGCCAGAAAAGAATAGTCAATATAAGGAGTATAAGTGCATGTTTCTCTGGTTTTCAATAATTTGAATGAAACCTGAAAGCTGGTAGATAAATATAAATTCAGGATTAAGTTTTCTGAATTCAGGTCCAGCCTATTAAGGCAAAATACAGTTTATAAAGGAAGAAACTAAAGGAGATTTGCTCCAGGTCATGTAAGGAAACAGTTTTTTAAGGGAAGCATGTATGGATTCTTTCTTGAATTAGGATACCCAGCCTGTAAGCTGTTAGATACAGCTTACAGAAGCATGGGTATATTTCTGTTTTGATAACATATTGATTTAAAAGAAATATGTAGAAAATCTCTTACATTTACATTTTATTTCAATAGCCCTCTCACAGATTTGGATTTTAGCATTGCCTTTTATTAAGCATTAGTAATCATTTTAAATTCTAATTGCCCAAGTTACTGCATCAAGCAAAATTCATTGTTAACTTCGGAAATGAATGAGTTTTTTGTCAATGTCTCAACAAAATCCAAGAGCAGTTGCCTGCTCTAAGTTCAGACAGTAATAAACTTAAGAGGATATAGAAGAGCTCAGTCTTTAGAAAGATAATAAAATTTGACATGAGGAATAAAAAAATAGGCTCCATATTTGATGGATTTTAAGCAAAGAATACATCTTTTATTCATATATTGAAAAATGTTGTTGTTTTTTTCCTTAGGAAATTAATTCAATTTTTTTTTCCAATATACTTTTTTCTTATATTTAGGAGTTTTCTGACTTTTCCCCATTGGAAAAAAAAAGAAGAATTTAAATCTTAATATTCCCCTGAGTTAAGCATATTGATGTATGGAAAGCAAAGTGCAACATCTTGTAGTTTTCTCTCTATATATATATACATTTATATATTCATATAGATATATACACATAATGAACTGGACTAACATTTCCAAAATGGATTCTGTAACTTTAAAAAACTTTTAGTTCAACCTAGTGTTCATTCTGACTCATGAGATATTTACAAATGATAACAAGGACTCTTGATCACAATTTGGGACAAAAAGAAAACAAGAGCAATGCATTATTTTCATCATATAAAGAAACACTTGCAATAGCCAAATTCAAACAAAAGCCATGTTTATGTATGAAAAGTGATCACTAAGCCTCCACATTGAAAATGTGTGCAAGTCCTGTTGACTCTTGGGAGCCAGCCTGGTTCTGGCTGTAGCAGTATTGCTGTCCAGTGTCCTTTATGCAGGATATAATCATAAAGGGGCCAATTTTGACACCCTTTGTGATAGTTTGACATGAGGAGGTTTAGGGATATGGATCTGATTACTTTCAAATCATTCCTTGCTGGACAACTCTCAGTGGTATTTTAGCCAAAGCATGCGAACCAAATTTAGGCTAAAAGCTGATCAGTTATTTGGGCATTTCTCTACCTAATTTAATGCATCTTGACTCCTTCGTGGAGTCCTTGGCACAGGTACAACTGCCTGCTAGTGCAGTTGGAGTAGCAGATTTTACTGAGTATGGATAATAGAACGAGTCCCCCTAACAAAACTCATTCTTGGAAGAGCAACATATACAGTTTATGGCATCCAATCATGGAAATGAAACAATAAAACCGGAACAGTGTGACTCAGGTGACCCATTACAACAGCTCAAGCATAAGATCATACATAATGAACACACTGAATTTGTAAGTAACCCACTGGCTCAGTCTGGCTCATACAGAATTTTTCACTGAATAAATATAAATAATGCGAGGCATTTTTATGTACAGGGCAAATAAAGCAAGCCAATAAATTGTTTGTTCGGAATTGTTTGGCTTCTCTAACACTAAGCAGTCGTAGGCAAGAAAAGGACTCAATGGACTCATGGCTTGACAAATGAAAAAGTATATATTCTGCACATAGTAAAAAAAAGTTGAACCATAAAAACCCTGAGACACCCACCCACACACACTTTGCTTCATAAGGAATCTTGAGAAGGCCACTAAGAAAAAGGTTGAAATAAAACAGAGTACTATGATTCTCTGCCATGCACTAAGAAATTAGTAGCTTTTGTAGCAACTCTCAAGTCTATTTCTCCCTGCTTAGCTTTGGCTTCAGAATCTTTGACTTCATAAAAATGAAAAATTACATAATTCCCCTGTGTTTGGGATCTACACGCCCCCTTAAGGTGAATAATTTCAACATAGCATACTAAATTGAGGCCTGATATTCAAGAATTATGTTTCTCCCCATAAATTCTATCCCATAAGTTTTACAATAATTATAATCTTATATTCTTTGGAACACACATTATGATGTCTGGATAAAATACACATACACTGATAGGGTTTTTTGAGTTATTAAAACACAATTGCTCAGCATGAAAAGTACTCATCTAGACCAAAGAGCAAGCCCAAGTTCTCGACTTAGCATTCTACTTACATGTTGTCATATGTGGAGAGCTCAGACTCTGTGTCTTTATCTATGTTAACCTCTTTCCACAAGATCTTCTTCTATCAACATTTCTTTTTCATGTAATGTTATACAACAATCCTTACAGTAAACATTTATTTAAATTTTATTATTTAATATAATTTATGAGAAATATTGATACTTTCACATAAATTTAATCTGATTTTCAGACCAAATATAAGGGAGAACTTCAAAGAAGTTTAAACCCCCAGGCACTAATCTTTACGACCTTCAACAGAAGTTGCAGAAACATTAAAAATGCAGTCACAACCTAGTGGGTTTTCTCTCTTTTTTCAGAGACCAATCAGGTCTCCTAAACATTTATGAACTAAAGAAATAGTTCCAGTATTTCCACAAAGCATAGAAGCCAGCACGTGTAAAGAAAAATAATGTAAACAGCTGCTTCAGTATTTCTGTGAAAGTCATACAGTCCTGGCTATGTAGAGAAGCTGACATTTACATTATTATTCTTCAGCTATTCTGCAGTTATTCTGAAATTCTGGAACAGTTCCCATGGAGAGCAAATCAGGCCCAATAGTCTAGAATAACATTTTAGGAAAACACTTAGGGATTTAGAGATACAGATAAAGGAAGACACTGTTTCCTGTGGATTAAATTTCTGTTGTGGAGAAAACCTGCTGATAAAAAAAATGGGTTAAAAAACCTGATACGATATTTACTTATGTATCCCTACAGAGGGAGTTAAAGGACGATTTACCTCTCACTTCTTCCTTACTCAAGGTGACTCCCAAAGGCCTCAAAGAAAATTTCCCCAACTCTTGACTTGTGCTGAATGGAAGGCACCCATATACCAAAACAACTAACTAAATATAATCCTGCTTCTCAGATTTATCCAGAATGGTTTGTATTCAAAACCTCACAAAGACTAATCTCCATCTAAATTTCAAATATATTATATTTGTTTCTTTTTCATAGGTAGACTTTATGCTGCTGAGTTCCAAAGTAACTGTTCCTAACATGGATGCTACTTTGAGATTCTAAGAAAAGACCAGTGATTTCCTTATTATTTTATAATTTACTCTAGCAAAAGGTTTATAGAGCAGCTGGAACATTAATCTTAGAGCTTCATTTTTACTGCCACATGCAATTCGCAAAAAGAGAGATATGATCAGGAAATAAAAATAAACATGCTAGCTAAAGAGATGTTTATCCTATTGATTCTCTGCTTAATCCCATAAAATGCTTCCCTTCCAACACTAGCAGCCTCTCAAAAGACAGCTCAAAGTGATAGTATCTCATCTAAGGATACTTTCACACAGGGCAGCAGTAACTCCAAAAGTTAAAATCTGAGGAAATATTAGTAATGTTGCTGTACATCACAGCTGAAAATTTTAAAAAGAAAAGGTTGACAAAGCAGACATTACAAATGGGCTGGGAGAAGACATGGAGAAAAGAACAAACATGCAATTTTTTAAATGACTAGAATCAGTTGGAAAAGTTTAATTAAGTGACAGAGAAAAGAAAACGTGTCATGGCTATGTATTGATTTCCAAAAAAAAGTTTTCATAGGAAGAGATTCTCTAACATTCTCCAGCCTGACACTCAGGGCATTAAATTTTTTTTTCAAAAAACTCCTCAGGACAGCACTAGCACTAGGCCAGTCATTTTCCCTACAATAACTGAAAGACATCTTCCAAGTTCTTCTCTTGCTACTCCATCCAGCCTATCAATGATTTGTCCTTCAGGGATAAAAAGGAAATCACCAAACACACAGTCAAAAAATAAATTAAAATAAAATAAAATAAAATAAAATAAAAATAAAATAAAATAAAATAAAATAAAGGAAGGGTAGCAAGATCAATAAAAGAAAAGGGGTCTTAAATCATTGCTTCAAGCTCTGAGTTCACTGTTGTTTGGAGAACTGACTCTATGATGACAAAACTGCACTGCGGATGTACAGCTCCTCATCTGAGCTGGGAGAGAGCAACGATGCGCATTGTCCTGGCAAGGCAGCATCTCGCTGCACCACGTTCTTGTTCTCCACACTGAGACAGTGAGTCATCAAAACTTAAGTCAATTAGAACTCGAGGAGACATAAACAAACATTTATTGTATGAGTATTCAGATTTCGGAAATAATAGTGAAATTAGTATACTACCATTTCACTAAGGAAATGAGAGTTTACAAGGAAGAAGTGCATGTTTTCCGTTACGGGATGTGTGTGTTAGAGCTCAGAAGTTTGTAAACCAGGTAAAAGGTTGTTTTAGCAACAATGCTTCTTCTATGATTTCAGTGAAATCAAACAGTATTCTAGAACCTTTCAGAATCAGTGTTGTGGTGGGTGGCTATGGGAGCAGTGCATATTTCATGGTTTTCATGGTTTCAGGACAGAAATAATATGCATAAAGAGTTTAGTTGCAGAATTGTCTTCCTGAGAAGGTATCTCTAGTGTTTATCAGATATGCAAATACAATTAGCTACACGAATTCTTGTACAGTACTTGCATTAATGTGTGTTAAATTGATAGCTTAACTCCTGCTACACAATTTCTAACTTTTATAATTTCTACCTGACAGTTTAGAAGAAAACTCATTAAAGAACAAATATTTGCTGGTCAGTCTTTATCTTTACATATTAGACAATGGTGCAATTGCCTGAGAATACTTACTAGCGAGTTCACGGGCTGCTGCTATTACCAGCACATATACATACACTAGGTGAAATTGCCACAGGAAAAGTAAGGTTGGCTTTTTATGCAGAAGAGGGGAAGGACCAGATTCAATGGTAATCAGTGCATTCAGGAGTTTTATTTTGGGGAAATTGCTTTCCCCAGAGGAACTGTCTTACTCTGCCCAAACAACATCTAAAATACATGTGCTTTTGGTATCTAAGCGTTTGAAGGTCAGATCTGAAATTAACCTTAAAACAGTGACAGAGCAGAGAGAGAAAACAAAAACCACTTTCCTTTCTCTTTTCTTCATGTACAGTCAAGCTGTTTTCACCAGCAGTTCTCTCCATCATGTCAGTGGGCACTGAGCACACCAGCTGGTATGACACAGCCTCAGATCTTTCTCTACTGAAGGTGGGAAAGTATGTTCACACTGCAGCAGTGGTACTGAAATATAATTCACCGGAAAAGATACATTTCATTCTGAGTTGTTCCTTCAAGTGGAATCTGAAAACACCATATTGGGCTGAGTCTGTAAGACAGCTGCTTAGTACCCGCTACAGTACCGAGCAGTTCGTGATTGATTTACTTCCTCTTATTTATCAGTATAGAAGGCATATTTCTTTCAAGTGTGATGCAAGTAAAAACTGTTATTTTAAGTAACAGGCACATTAAAAACGCATATGATTACAGAACTTAATATTATATTTTTCTCAGCCTCATTATTTTTCTTAGCCTTTATTGATTCCTAGAGATATCTCTATTATCTCAGGAAATACTGAATCTTCCAACCAGGCTGAAAATGTTGAGGCATGGCCTGTTATTCCTACAGGTCTTTCTCCCTTTGGTCGGTTCTCCCAGGATCAGCCATTCCTGGGACTACAGAATAACCTAGTGCCTTTTTGCTTTTTCTATGTGTAAATACCAATTTATTTTCCAGACCGACAGACACTGATACAGTAAGTCATAGACATGAATAAACTATGAAACATAACATCATGGTTTAACTTTAGGGTCTTTACAAGACTTTCAAAAGATTTTCTTTCTAAAAAAAAAAAAAAAAAAGAATTTATTCTTTCACATAAACCATATATGATTTTGGTTGAAGTAAGAAGGAAACAATACCTTCATGACATGTTAATATGCAGGCATGTATCCTAAGATGAAAAAATAGGAGAGCACTGAGATCACTGAAAAGTACATGACGTGAAACAGAAAGATGAAGGATCCCAAACCAAGAAACACATAATTTGAACTAACTGTACTTAAAGGGATCATCGGCCAGATTTTGACAATTCTATTGATTGAAAATGCTAAATTAAACTCTACATACAAATTTGCCTGGAAAGGATTTGGATCTCTACAAGTCTGTCAGGTTCCTGCCAGCAATACAGATGGAAAACAATCTCATGCAATAGGGTTTTAAAAAGAAATTAAAATACTTCTATTTCAGAATGAGAGAGGACTGAGTAATCTACAATTAGTCCAAGTTAAGGTATTTTTCCCCCTTAGGGAATTCTTGATAAGTATGTTTTCAACAGTAATCCCAGTCAGATTGATTTTATTTATACAGAGACATGAATTTAGATGAGCCTCTCAGGCTAAAGAGAATGCTGAGTTGAACAGCAACAACAAGTTCTGATCAATTTTTCCAGCATCAGATGCAAATTGATGACTTTTTTAGAAAAGCTGTATTTAAAGACTTCTATTTGAAAGACTGTATTTGCTGGAAAGTTTCTGTAACATGAAGATCTACAGCTGTGCCTTTCATTTAGCTATCTGAAAATTTTATGTGATCTAGATAGGCAGGTTTTTCATTTTGCCTTCCCAAACCAGCTGTTTCCCCATGACAGGTGTGGGAGGTACACTGAATGTTGTTTCAGATGTGAACAGCAGAGTATAAAGAGATTTAACTTTTAAAAAAGCACCTATTTATGAACCTTGATAGCAGGCAATGTAGTTTTCAAGATTTTAATGATTTCAGTAAACTAACCATCAGCTCACAAAACAGATGGCAGTATTACTGCCCACCAGATTTAAAAATATCCCAAGAGAATTGAAAACCCACAGCAAGTCTTCTGTAATTAATCCAGTAACTAAAGATTGTACTCTGGGTGTTAATTAACAGCCTCACTTTGAATTAGCTGAGTTAAATAAAAAATAAAAAAGAAAGAGAGAGAAGAAAATGGAGGTGTTTGCTTTTTTTTTTTTTTCTTCTTGTTCATAAGGAACTTAGCATGAAGAGTCTCAAAAGAAATCTGTATTTCTTTTCACCTTCTAAGTGTTTCTTTTCACCTTCTAAGTGTTTCTTTTCACCTTCTAAGTGTTTGTAATTATTAATGAGCTCAATAAATCCTCATCATTACTTTCTATTGTGACTTCTGTGGGTATTAGGCAAAGATTTAGACATAGTAAGACTTAATAAGCCTATCGGAAACTGATTTACAAATTTAAAGGTACATTCCAACAAATGTTTCCTGAAATGCATATGTTTCCTGAAATGCATGAAATGCATAAGGAACATTAAAAATAAAAAATAAAAATAAAATTACATTCCAACAAATGTTTCCTGAAATGCAAATGTTTCCTGAAATGCATGAAATGCATAAGGAACATTTTTTCTGGATTATTATAGTGACTTAATTGTATCCATTCCTAATTAGTATGGAATAAATGAGATCAATATTTGGCTCACTGGCTTTATTAAATTGTAAGTTGATCATTAAATATAAATAACATTTTATTTTTTTTATACAAGTATATGTCTTCTCTAATGGAAAATAGTTGCTTCAAGATATTCTTCTAAACAGATACATATTGCTCTCCTCTCCTGATTAATTAATATCTTATTGGCTGTTAGAAGAGGTAGTGCTAAGTCTATGGTGGTCCATCAATCTTTTAAATAAACCAGTGAAGCCAAAGGAAAAATCCGCCATTCTCACAATCAGATCATAGCCCTGGATCAGGCTCATGAAGCAACTTCGAAGCTCAAACATTATCATCATCCTATATGAATTACACTATTTTTTTAATCTAATGAAAAATGAATGCCCAGGTAAGCATAACAAGAAGAAGTGGATTTGTTCAGAACGCTGAATTTATAATAATAAGTATAGTGCTGATCAATGAAAGACTCTGAAATCTTCTGTGAATGCATTCTGTGTTCATAACTATCAGCAGTATTAGCAGACAGCATCCTGTTGTGAGTGCTCCCCATGCTTTCAAATAGTCTAAGAAGAATTGAAAGAGATAATAGAGATACAGAGACCTGCAGGCACAGTCAGTTCTGAAATGCTTTTTGTAGTTCTGTTTGGAATTTCAAATGCATTTTATGTGTTTGAAGAAATCTGTAGAAGATGATTTTTCATTTATTTTATAATCTTAAGGAACTACACGGTTCAGTTCATTGCATTCTCTGCATCCTTTGTTGGACTTTAACACCTGGTTTATTTTACCCGGATTCTAGATGGACAATCTGAACTGTTGTTCTTAACTGGATCATACTCCGTTAAATTTAACATTTGAAATATTCATCTTTACCTGAAGAGTCATAAAAATCATGATTGTAAAATTATGGGTGTGAAGTCCAAAGACTGTTGAACATCTGCAGACTGAGCAGGAAAGAGAGACCCATGCAATCATTCATCTGGTTTTCTGTTTTACATTTCTTTAGAATGAATGTCAACTACAAGAAAAATCAAAACACTTTAAAGTTTTTTACAACGAGAATTTAACACCCAATGCCTGGAAATGCTGATCTTGAAAAATCTTGATTTCTACCTTAGACAAATACTATACAAGAATTGTCATTAATCTATAATGTCAGTGCACTTAAATGTCTGTATGCATGTGTCCTGGTTTCAGTTAGGACAGAGTTAATTTTCCTCCTAGTAGCTGGCAGGGTGCTATGTTTTGGATTAGAATGAGAAGAGCGCTGATAACATGCTGATGTTTTAATTGTTGTAGAGCAGTGCTTACACCAAGCCAAGGACTTTTCAGCCTCTCTCTGTCCTGCTAGCGAGCAGGCTAGGGATGCAGCAGAAGCTGGGAGGGGACAGACCCAGGACAGCTGACCCAAACTGGCCAAAGGGGTATTCCATACCATCTGACGTCATGCTGAACAATATATAGGGGTGGCTAGCCGGGGTGGAGGGGTGGCCGGCTGCTCGGGGATAGGCTGGGCATCGGTCAACGGGTGGTGAGCAATTGCATTGTGCATCACTTATTTCGTACACATTATTACTATTAATACTATTATTATTATTATTATTGTTGTTATTCTTTTCCCTGTCTTAATAAACTGTCTTTATCTCAACTCACAGACTTCACTTTCCCGTTTCTCTCCCCCATCCCAGAGAGGGAGGGGGGAGGGTGAGCGAACGGCTGTGTGGTGTTTGACTGCCAGCCGGGCTAAACCACAACAGCCCATTTGGCGCCCAACGTGGGGCTCGAAGGGTTGAGATATCGACAGATTTGACCAGAGTGTGTTAAACTAAAATTGGTATAAGTATTCGACCTGCTTAATAGTTGCTAGTCACAATGTTGATTGCCTTAATCTCAAGTCTGCTGTGCCTGTTTCCCAAATTGAGTTTTATAGCAAGTTACTTTCTGTATGTGCTCCCTGTCGTGCTGTTTACCCTTTCCGGGCCCTGGTTTAAGATTGTTATGGTACTGTGTGGTGTAACGATGGCTTATGAAATGATGAAGTATCTGGTCATGACTCTAACCTGGTATTTGTACTCAGCACTGTCGTCGACTCTATACTTCGGAAACCATATCTCAGAAACTATTAGCAATTACACCTATTGCCTTTTTTCATCAGGGAGTCAGTCTCTGGAGGGGACAGGGGAAGATATTTTTTCCTACCTGTTCACTCTCCCTTCCTCCTTCACCACCCTCTTATCCCCCGAGCTAGTTACGGTAGCTCTCCAAGATGTTGAATATCCTTGGGATACTCAGACCAGCATGTTCTTGTTGTTATGTCTCCTGAATGCGCTTCAGGTTTTGTTTAAGGTTAAACAACTACTTAGGAATCTCATCCGGAGATCTGTCTTGAGGCGGGATATTTGCGAGTGGCAGGGAGTGTGGGAGGATATGGGCAGGTTTCTAGGGCAGTGGGCACCTCCAGTGTTTTGGACATTCACCCCTGAACAACTGCAAAATCCTAAAAAACTGGTAGAATGCTTGAAAAAAAGGTGTCATGACTCTGGCAGTTCCAAAGTGACACAAATCACTGTGGCGTGCTGGGGTCTGGCTTGTGCCTATCGAGCTGCAATTGATGCTACTATCAACCTAGTGACAGACCCTGCGGCCGTTCCAGTCCCGGCTCCTGCAGCCGTCCCGGCTCCAGCTCCCGCAGCCGTCCCGGCTCCAGCTCCCGCAGCCATTCCGGCTCCAGCTCCCACAGCCGTCCCGGCTCCAGCTCCCGCAGCCATTCCCACTCCTGTGGCTGGGTCAGAGAAACGAACTGCAGCAGTGCAAGTTGCCCCTGCAGAGGGTACTCCAACCCCTGTGGCAGACCCTGTGGCTGGGTCAGAGAAACGAACTGTAGCAGTGCAAGTTGCCCCTGCAGAGGGTACTCTAACCCCTGTGGCAGACCCTGTGGCTGGGTCGGAGAAACGAACTGTAGCAGTGCAAGTTGACCCTGCAGAGGGTATTCCAATCCCTGTGGCAGACCCTGTGGCTGGGTCGGAGAGGCGAGCTGTAGCAGTGCAAGTTGCCCCTGTAGAAAAGGTGAAAAAGTGGTATAGAGACGCAGGTCGTTTAGAACGCAGAAAGTCTTCTGCTAAGTCTGGGTCTGGAGAAGACGAGGCTGGGCCATCAAGTGTGCAGGAGGATGAAGATGAGGATGAGGATGTCAGTAAGTCAACAGTAACTACCCGAACCCTATACCAGCGTGAGCTACGAGATGTGCGAAAAGATTTTGGTCGCTGTATAGGTGAACAGCTTGTCACCTGGCTGCTCCGGTGCTGGGACACTGGAGCCAATGGTGTGAAATTAGAGGGCAGGGAAGCCAAGCGGTTGGGATCCCTTGCTAGAGATGCAAGCATTGACAAAGCAATTGGAGATGGAGCACGATCTCACAGCCTCTGGAGGCGTCTCCTGTTAGCTGTGAAGGGAAGGTATCCCTACAAGGAAGAACTTGTATGTGTACCAGTCAAGTGGACCACCATGGAGAAGGGAATTCAGTACCTGAGGGAATTAGCCGTACGGGAAGTAATTTATAAGGACTTAAACGATGCACAAACATCCACAGATCCAGATGAAGTCCAGTGTACTCGACCCATATGGCGGAAGTTTGTACGGAATGCATTTTTCTCCATCCCTCTAGCAGCAGAGTGCAGGCCACAGTTTGCTTTCACTTGGAGGGGAGTCCAATATACTTGGAATCGGCTGCCCCAGGGGTGGAAACATAGCCCTACCATTTGCCATGGTCTGATCCAGTCTGCGCTGGAGCAGGGGGAGGCTCCTGAACACCTGCAGTACATCGATGACATCATTGTGTGGGGTGACACTGCAGAGGAAGTTTTCGAGAAAGGGAAGAAAACAGTCCAAATCCTTCTGAAGGCCGGTTTTGCCATAAAACAAAATAAAGTTAAAGGACCTGCACGAGAGATCCAGTTTTTAGGAATAAAATGGCAAGATGGACGTCGTCAAATCCCAATGGATGTGATCAACAAAATAACAGCTATGTCTCCACCAACTAGCAAGAAGGAAACACAAACTTTCCTAGGTGTCGTGGGGTTTTGGAGAATGCATATTCCAAATTACAGTCTGATTGTAAACCCGCTCTACCAAGTAACTCGTAAGAAGAATGCTTTTGAATGGGGCCCTGAGCAACGACAAGCCTTTGAACAAATTAAACAGGAAATAGTTCATGCAGTAGCCCTTGGGCCAGTCCGAACAGGACCAGATGTAAAGAATGTGCTCTACACCGCAGCCGGGGAGAATGGCCCCACCTGGAGCCTCTGGCAGAAAGAACCTGGGGAAACTCGAGGTCGACCCCTGGGGTTTTGGAGTCGGGGATACAGAGGATCTGAGGCCCGCTATACTCCAACCGAAAAGGAGATATTGGCAGCATATGAGGGAGTTCGATCTGCTTCGGAAGTGGTCGGTACTGAAGCGCAGCTCCTCCTGGCACCCCGACTGCCGGTACTGGGTTGGATGTTCAGAGGAAGGGTCCCCTCTACACATCATGCAACTGATGCTACATGGAGCAAGTGGGTTGCACTGATTACTCAGCGGGCTCGAATAGGAAACCCCAGTCGCCCAGGAATCCTGGAAGTGATTATGGACTGGCCAGAAGGCAAGTACTTTGGGATATCATCAGAGGAGGAGGTGGTCCGTGCTGAAGAAGCCCCACTGTACAACAAGCTACCAGAAAATGAGAAAAAATATGCCCTGTTCACTGATGGGTCCTGTCGTATTGTGGGAAAGCATCGGAGATGGAAAGCTGCTGTATGGAGTCCTACACGACGAGTTGCAGAAGCTGCTGAGGGAGAAGGTGAATCGAGTCAGTTTGCAGAAGTGAAAGCCGTTCAGCTGGCCTTAGATATTGCTGAACGAGAAAAGTGGCCAGTTCTCTATCTCTATACTGATTCATGGATGGTAGCAAATGCCCTGTGGGGGTGGCTACAACAATGGAAGCAGAACAACTGGGAACGCCGGGGCAAACCCATCTGGGCTGCTGCATTGTGGCAAGATATTGCTGCCCGGGTAGAGAACCTGGTTGTAAAGGTACGCCATGTAGATGCTCATGTGCCCAAGAATCGGGCTACTGAAGAACATCAAAACAACCAGCAGGTGGATCAGGCTGCTAAGATTGAAGTGGCTCAGGTGGACCTGGACTGGCAACATAAAGGTGAATTATTTATAGCCCGATGGGCCCATGACACCTCAGGCCATCAAGGTAGAGATGCAACATACAGATGGGCTCGTGACCGAGGGGTGGACCTGACCATGGACACTATAGCACAGGTTATTCATGATTGTGAAACATGTGCTGCAATTAAACAAGCCAAACGGTCAAAGCCTCTCTGGTATGGAGGACGATGGCTGAAATACAAATATGGAGAGGCCTGGCAGATTGATTACATCACACTCCCCCAAACCCGCAACGGCAAGCGCCACGTACTTACAATGGTGGAAGCAACCACCGGATGGCTGGAAACATATCCTGTGCCCCATGCCACCGCCCGGAACACTATCCTGGGCCTTGAAAAGCAAGTCCTATGGCGACATGGCACCCCAGAAAGAATTGAGTCAGACAATGGGACTCATTTCCGAAACAACCTTATAGACACTTGGGCCAAAGAACATGGTATTGAGTGGGTGTATCACATCCCTTATCATGCACCAGCCTCCGGGAAAGTTGAACGATACAATGGACTGTTAAAGACTACACTGAAAGCAATGGGTGCTGGGACATTCAAAAATTGGGAAACACATCTGGCAAAGGCCACCTGGTTAGTCAATACTAGAGGATCTGCCAACCGAGCTGGACCTGCCCAATCAAACCTGTTACGCACTGTAGAAGGGGATAAAGTTCCTGTAGTGCACGTAAGAAACATGCTGGGTAAGACAGTCTGGGCTACTCCCGCCTCAGGAAAAGGCAAGCCCATTCGTGGGATTGCTTTTGCTCGGGGACCTGGATGCACTTGGTGGGTAATGCAAGAGAATGGGGAGGTCCGGTGTGTACCTCAAGGGGACCTAATACTGGGTGAGAATAGCCCATGAGTTGAATTATAATATGTTAATTATCATATAACACTGTATGTCATCGCTACCATGGTTGTTATATATCATAGATGAAAATGGCGATTAATTAGAAGGTATTGGAAAGAGTGTAACCTGAGCATGACATAAATGGTATGGAATAAGGGGTGGATATCTGTCCTGGTTTCAGTTAGGACAGAGTTAATTTTCCTCCTAGTAGCTGGCAGGGTGCTATGTTTTGGATTAGAATGAGAAGAGCGCTGATAACATGCTGATGTTTTAATTGTTGTAGAGCAGTGCTTACACCAAGCCAAGGACTTTTCAGCCTCTCTCTGTCCTGCTAGCGAGCAGGCTAGGGATGCAGCAGAAGCTGGGAGGGGACAGACCCAGGACAGCTGACCCAAACTGGCCAAAGGGGTATTCCATACCATCTGACGTCATGCTGAACAATATATAGGGGTGGCTAGCCGGGGTGGAGGGGTGGCCGGCTGCTCGGGGATAGGCTGGGCATCGGTCAACGGGTGGTGAGCAATTGCATTGTGCATCACTTATTTCGTACACATTATTACTATTAATACTATTATTATTATTATTATTGTTGTTATTCTTTTCCCTGTCTTAATAAACTGTCTTTATCTCAACTCACAGACTTCACTTTCCCGTTTCTCTCCCCCATCCCAGAGAGGGAGGGGGGAGGGTGAGCGAACGGCTGTGTGGTGTTTGACTGCCAGCCGGGCTAAACCACAACAGCATGGAAAGACAGAGAGAAGTAATTCAATTAAATAGAGCTGTACTGATAAGAAAAGAGCATCAAGAAGAAGCCAAGAAGAGTCTGTAATCTACTGAGATTACAGTGGATGGAGAAGTTGGATTTCCTGCTGTAGTATGCTTTGGAATTTAAGGTATATATTTGAAGGCTATCTGTGTAAGTGGATGCAATATTTAGTGTAGTTGTCACAGCCAAAGTTGGTGCTAGGGAATGATAAAACAAGCATGGAGTGACATTCTTTTCTACTGTTAAGGATTCTATAAATGAAGAATATTTAGTTTTGCTGCTGCTTTAATATGAAAAGATACTAATAATACAAAGTCATATTTTATATTTACAAATATTTTTCCTTAAAAAAAAAAAAAAAAAAACTTTCACAGTGCTGTACAGCTCCTGTTGCTAAAATTAATGCTTTTATTCAATGCATTGGGGAAACAAAAACAACAACAACAAAAAACTAAATTCAAATATTTCTCCAAATTTGGACATATATGTGGCATAAAGTAAATTTCTGCCTGTTTTTACATATTTCTATTTTTCCAGATTCAATAAATCAGAAAGATTTGGGTAAATACGTGAGCAGTTGGGAGACTATCTGACAATTGAATAGCTCTCTCTAAAATTTCATAATTCTTCCTCAGTTTGAAGACAATCATAAAAAAATGGCTCTGGAAGGTACTTTGGGAAGCTGTTTCATCTGCCCTCCCACTGCAAAACCTGCTAACTCTGATCGTTGCATCCCTCCAGGGTGAGTTATTTTCAACAGATGTAGGTCACTTAATCCTAGTTCCCTTTCCTGAAGTATTGAAAATGTTAAGGAAATCGTCAAGAAGAATACTTCTTCCTTCTTACATAGAAAGCTTTGAAAATTTGTCCAAATTCAGAAAAGTTCTAACTACTACTTCTTACCCTGGACACTACAGAGTCCAAAACAAAGAACAATTTTTCATCCAAACCATTAAAATACCATAATCTCAAGTGAAAACTTCTGTGCCTTTTGATAAATGATACTGAGGTTTGGTCTTTTGTTTTTTATTTATTTATTTATTTATTTTTAAGATGAGATGTTGAAAGCATATTTTGCTCTATGGTTTTCCTGCGATTGAGGCCATTCGTTATTTTAATGGCAGTAAGCAGCAGCATGACATTTCTACATATTTTGTCCAGTCTGTTTAAAAAAAATCTTGCAAAAAAACTATAATCTAATTTTATACCAAGATGAAGTGTTTTATACCAAGATGATTTCATTGTATTATCTTTATTGCAGAGCAGAAAAAAAATCCTTAGGCTTTGATCAAAAAAAAAAAAAAAGTCTGTAGACGAAGATAGTTGGACATTTTCATTGATTTTACTGTAGGTAGGGGAAAGATGGTCCAAAACAGAGGGAAAAGAGAAGGGGAAGTACTGAAAAGGTGTGTACGTGATCAAAAGAAAAGGGAAAAAAGAATAACTAAAAATATGTTCTGCAGATATGGAAAGAGAATATCGCATTGACAATTTAGCCTCAACATTAAACAAAATATTTCCAATTCTTGGCCTACAGGGACATTAAAATTGTAAAGTACTAATGCCACTGGCTAAGGTGTAAACAAATCGTAGAATATTCTCTGTTTAAGAGCCAAACACTCACATTTTATGCAACTGGAAGCTGAACGTGAACTGACTAAAAGCCTTCCACAATGAAATGTGCATGATCTAGATGAAAGAGGAGAACAGGCCCTCCCTGGTGAAAAGCATTAATATTAAGCTATGGATGACTCAGCCTAAACCTGACTGGCAAGAGCAAAGGAGGACATACCACAGCAAAAGTATTAACAGAGTATTCCAAAAGTAAAGATAAGGCCAAGTCATCATATGAACTGAAGGTCTCTCCTTCTGTGGGAAAGAAAACTTGTACCAAACTACAGCAAAGACCTATCTGACCCCTACCATTCCTTTCTGTTTGCACAGATTTAGTGCAAGATATTTTTATTTTTTTTTATTATTGCTAGAAGTGGCATCATCTTTAGGTCTTGGTTATCTATAATGAAACTGTTTTATTCGAGTTTTCTCACCTTTCTTCCATGGCCCCCTTCTCAATTAGGTACAGGCTTCCCAGTAAGATTTTTTCTGTGCAGAACTTGCAAAGAGCAATTCAGTTGCAAAGAATTTTAAAATATTTAATAAGATCAACATAGAAATCAATCTTTACAGTGGGTTCATTTTTTGCAATAAAGCATTTCAAAACAATTTGAGTTAAAGCACTATTTTGTGTCAGTGGCATAAGAAAAACTTTGAAATTTCTGACAAAGACTGGTCTTTTTCAGAAAAAAAAAATAATCTAATAACAGAAAAAGTATTAGCTATCATTTGTTCAGCAGGGTCTAACAGGAAAAATAAATTCCTTTGATTTTACCTAAGACAAAGCCCTGGGATTTATGTTTTCTTGTAGTGCAGGCCTTTGTTGGTTTTGGACCAGAAGAGAATTTTTCTCTAAGCAGCTACAAGATGAGACAGATTATGACGTACCAGTTTGATACGGGACAAGAAAAGGGCAAATTTAGCAATTCAAGTTGGTTTTAACTTTCCAATAATAAATCAGCATTGTAACCCAGGCAGTCAAAACCTTGAGAGGTAAAGCACAAAATGTAACCACAGCCATTCTCCTCAAATATATGCGGGGAAAGAAATCTTTTAGGAAGGAAAGGTAGCTTGCCCCTTTATCGAACTTCACACATTTCTGCATGGCTGTGAAAAATGCATCTCTCTGTTTGATATCTTCTAAAGCTCCTAGTAAGTCTATAACGTGCTTTTGTTCTCCTCAACTAATGCCTAATCCTCTTCTGGAAAGCAAAGATAATCAATCTGTTTTTCTCAGCCAGCAATAGGAGACAGTGCTCTTTAGTCACAGCATCCATCTTCTCCTCCAGAGAGTATGAGCTGTCTAATTATTGGGGTCCACTGAAGTCAACCAACAATGATAATTTACATCAGTTGAGTATTGTCCTATTATTTTATATTATAATACAGCAGTGAACCAGGAATCAGTCTAGCTATGTTGGGTGGGTAAGTACATAGACGGAAACATGCGTTGCTAGATGAAAGTCATGCCTTTGATGTACATGATTTTGCTTAATGAAGAACCATTATGTATTTACTACATACACAAAGGAATGTGTGAAAGGGAAAAACATGAAAAACCGAAGGGAGAGGATGGAAACTTTTGCATTGACAACTGCACAGTGAAATTCAGCTATCTGCAAAGCTTTTAGCTAACAGTGCCCATTTATATATTTAACTCCAGGAACTAATCCCTCAAAGTCCAGCATTATCATTATTGCAGCATATACCCTAAACATGTGCTTCCAACAATTGTTTTAAGTCCTCTCTCTGGGCTGGAGAAACAGTCACCAAAACAGCAAGAGCAGATAATTATCCAAGACTGAGCAAGAGAGTTCCTTGTGATGATTATCTGGTAGGAATGATAACCAGGAGCAATCAGGTGGCAGAAAGTACTGATCAAATCATAGGAGGCCTGTACAAAAGAAAAAAAAATAAATCACTGCTGATTGGACAGCAGAAGCAGCAGACAATAGGGATGATTATATTGATGGTGGAAGACATGGGGCTGCAAGAATAGCAGCTCACACATCAGAATCTTTGACTAGCAGAAGCTGTGAGAGTAAAAATAGATGCTAAGGAGCAGCTGATAAGAAATCAGAAAGGAAATAGGAATTGGAGAAATGAAGTGTGATCAGGGCATACTGAAATTAAATACAAGAAAGGCAAAAAGGAGTGAGAGGAAGATACCCAGATACTTGGAACAACCTGAAAATAGAGTATTAACTGGATGACATATGAAATATATAATCAAACCACCGGAAGATCTGTGCAAAAGAACTGGTCCTACAGTTACTGAGCCAGACAATAGGATTAGACCATGGCAGGCTATCTTGGCAAAATCAGCTGATCAGACAGCTGGAACTTGGAAACAGAAGGCCATGCAGCTGCTCCCTTAGACAGTAACAACTCAGCAAATGTTAACGATGGGGCAGCTGCAGTATTAGGCAACATTGAAATTAGGCAGCAAGAAATGATATGAGAGCCCCAAGACCAGGCAATAGGAATAGAAAACACCATATCATAAACAGAATGGGAAAGAAAGCAATTGATTATAAAAATAACAGGATCTGACAGCAGCAGGGCTGGATCAGACAGCAGGAGTAGCTGACTGGCCAGGGAAGGGAATCAGACAGCATATGCAGCCCATCAGGCAGGAGAAGGATCCAAAACCAGGCACAGTTCTTTGGCAAGAAGGACAATAACCCCATAGAAGCAATTAATCCAATTTGACAAGACTAGTGGATTCTCCTGCACTAAAAATGCTCTAGAAATGCATGGAACCATGTAGCAGAGGAACTATCATCATTTAGTGTTAAGCAGCACCAATACCGACCCCTGTCTGGAGCCTGTGGCACTTTCCTCTGCCATGGTCCATGGTCCGTTCCTCCAGCGGGTAACGGGAGTGTGAAGAGAAGGGGCTGGATTTGTGGGTTCACACACTGCAACGTGATGACTGTAATCCTTTACCAAGGCAAGGTCTCTGACATTTTCTCTCACTGCTGTTTTGAGCTCCACTGGTTTGAGAGGATTATGAGTAATGATTAAATCCAGCAGCCTTTTTCTCTGTACAAAGCACCAGAAATTGTCTTTTGTATCTTTTTCCTGCACTTGGCAAAGTTCTGTTTTAAGCTGCAGCATAGTCAAGTCCTCAATAAAATATTAGCAAGGCATTGAGGAAACAGAGCAGATTATAGGTCAGTGTCTTTTGATATCATCTGACCTACTGCACTAACAGAGCACATGACATTGAAAAAGAAATAGCACCAATACATCATTGATCCCTTAAGCATATACGGCTGCTATTAATTTCATCTTTCATCAGCTTACTCCCCCGTAGTGTTGCCAATTCCTGATGATTGTTGCCATTCCTATAAATCACTGGAAGGCCAGGAAACATTACAAAAATCATAGAGAGGTGAAAAAACATTTTTCACTCTCTCCTCCACTCCCCCCTCTGCCTTCCTCCACAGAAGCCATAGAGTTATGCCTGTATTGAGGATTTCTCAGTCCTTTTTATTTAATCTTTGAAGGTCTGTGACAACATAACCAGCCAAATCCTGCAAGACAGTGGTTAGGAAGTTTTGCAGACCGTTTTAGTTAATTTAACAAAAGCTGGTGTGGCTAGCACCATTGCTGCATCTCAACACCATTTCTTGTTGCACTGATCTTATAGTAGCCATACTGACCTTTATGACCATTTTCTTTGTAGTGATTTTGATGACTTGGTTGATCTCAATGATTTGAAATCAAGTTAACCTATTATATCTGCTTACGAAACCTTATCACCGATTTTGGTTGCTCCTCCTCTCTGTCTCCCCTATTTCTTTTCTCTGAAAGATGTGTCCCCTCCCCCCACAAAACAGTCCTACATGTCTGACCAGCAGCAGAAAGCCCATAGAATCAACTGCACTAAAATTTTCATGAGGTTTCTCAGCCCTCTGCCTGTTCACGTTCTTGACGATAAAAGTATTAATTTGTATGGCAAGCAGAGAGCCTTCCTGGTCTCTCCTCTTACTCCACCAATAAACAAGAAAGTGTCTGAGATCTTCAGGTTCCTCCATGTAGATACACATCTTGCTGCCAGAGATAACCCAGGATCTCATTCAGGTGCTAATGCTCTCTCATCAGCTGTTCTTACTCAATATGTCTGATCTGAATATAATTTTGCTGTTAACCTGGGCCAGGGAAGGTTGCCTGAGGTTATAGCAAAAGCACAGGAGCAGCTTTTAGTCATGCTGACAGACTACTTTGGCGTGTGACTGGAGAATAAGTAACAGAGTTAATGTTAGTTCTCAAATGTCTTCCCGTATCTGCTGCTGTGGCATATGCACGGTATCTGCCTTCTCCTTGGTCTGCACTGAGACCATTCAAGGCTTATCTATGATCAATACTTACAGCTTTATCGCATTTCCCATCCCCCCCCCAAAAAAATGACACAGCACTTGACCGGATAGCCTGGCCTTGCAACCCGTCACATGGGTTTAATTAGCACTCCGAGCCTGACTGCTCTGACTGAAGTAGCACTGTCTGACTAGGAATACTACGAATACCAGGAGAAGATCTATAATTACAGTCTGAGGTAGAAAAAAGGCTTTTTGGCTTAACTACATGGTACTGCGCACCATCTAGGTCCTACAGCATACAGTGCAGATCCCTGAAGTTGCTTCTGTTTTTCTGAACAAAACTTGACACCTTGGATGAGATGCGTGGGAAGAATGTAAATTTTAGTGATGTTCCTTTAGTAAGAATTATGTCTGCTAAGTGGCAAGTCACCAGCTGCAGCATGTTATCACTTCTTCAGCTCCATTCAGAGGCCAGCCTGACCGCATGGTCTGCAGCGTTGAATTTGGAACAGGAAAGAAGTCATGGTACAGCTCCAGAAATGTGAGAAAGCCCTGCTGAGTGTGTGAGAGAAGCTATTGTGCAGTGTCTGATTTGAGAGACTTGCTGTCACATTTTTGAGGCCAGCCTTGCAATATACAGCTATACTGTGAGTACTGAAGTACTATAGGGAGAAGCATACAGAATGTGCTGGAGACTTCCAGCACTAAAGCATTTTTTTTCTGCCATCGTTATTGCAAAGAAAGTAGGTGGCTGCATCAAAATCTGCGTTCTTCCTAATCTGTAGGGCACTATTCTCTCTGCAGCTCTAATAATGTCTAAAGTAAATTAAGGATAACTGTAACAGCTGGCTAAATATAGGATAATCTCTGAGACAAAGAGATTTGAATCTATATTCAATATAGATATAGGGGAAGTGAATCCCAATATTTCCTCCTGATAAGTGTTATGCAGAGGAGGACTGTCTCCACAGAGCTCCCTTTCCAAGCTGTATTTAAAAGGACAGGGTGCAACTGGTTTTAAAAACTGGTGAAGTTAATGACAGGCCCAGGCCAACCCTTCCCATTTGCAGGGTGGTTTCACAGCCTGTCCCCAGTCACTCTCACCAGCCTCCAAAGTCCAAAATGACAGAGCAGCCCCAAATGGTATTTTCTCCTTGCAGCTCAGAGAAAAGTACTCATGACAGGGTGAGGAATGGATTGGAGCAGTACCTTTGAACCCAGCCTTTCCCTGCAGCTGGCTGTGCTGGGAATCGGAGGAGCCAAAGCCTTGAGGGGCAGCTAACAAGACCTCCTCCTTGTAACAAGCTCCCCCAAAACATTTGTGAACTGTTCTCCAAGCTGGTTTTAGGTAGTGCCCCAATCAACACGTTGGGGTTTGGGCTTAGCAGTCAGGAGTGCATATTGTGTGTAGGGAAACAGGAATGTGCACAACACAAAGCCAGGATTTAGGTCTACTGCAGAACTCAGTGTCACCATGTTCAGGGCCCCTTTTCAGTTTGGACCTAAATTTATCTTCAAACATAGTCCTTTTTCAAGTGTGTAGTTATTTATACAGACAGTATATCCTGCCTTTATTTCTTACATGTATTAACATGTAAATTATCTGATTACCCATAATTACGAAATGTGCAGACAATCCAAGTGTAATGTGGTGTCCACTTCCAGGTTTACAAAAATACCTGCAAGTTGTGCAGCAACCTTAGGGACATGGCCCTCAACCCTTGGCTTCCTAAATGTTTACAAGTACTTCTGGGAAAATAAGATGGGACTTGCTCTCTGTGTGTTAGGCTTCCAGAAGAGAAGCACTGCAGGCTCTGCCGGCTCTGGCCCTGGGGTCAGGGCACTACCCTGCAGCCGTCGCAGCAGCACCAGCAGCAGGAATCACGCCCGCGCTGCACCATTACTGCTTGCTGTCTGGCAGCATAGTGAGCCAACTGGCCACTGTATGAGCTGAGCTGTACACGCGGGCTCTTCTCTTTCACCTCCTTCTACAGCATAGTTTGACTACATAAAAGCATCCTTAAAAAAAAAAAAAAAAAAAAAAAAGTGGTGGGGCTGGAAGGAAAACACTGCCAATTCTGACCAAAGTCCCTTCTACTCAGCACCCTTTGGGAACTCAGCAGTGACCTGATCCTATGACTTATCATAAGGCAAAATTTTTAAATCCTCCTTAATTTTGGCTGCCACCAATGCAGCCTTTATGTCGCATTTAGCAAATAAACTAATGTGTGTACATAAAGAAAGCTATTTTTGGCTAAATAACTAGATTTTGGTTTCAAAGTTAATCGGTATTTCTAAATAGCAGCCACCTAGATATCATCCTTAAACATCCCTTTAACATCCTTTAACCATCAGCGTAGTGAAACTTAGGGCAAGAAAGAACATCTTTTTCAACTATGCGTTGTCTTGTAGTTCTTTGCAGAAAAAAATACTTTTGCAGTATGTAGCTACAAAGCAGCTATTTAACAACAAAAGGTATGATATCTTACAGCTGAAGCACATACGGGCTTTATGATGGTATGGCTCCTCCTAGCACATGGAAGCAGGGGTATAACCAGTCACCCTTAGGCACATATTTCATGCGTTACTGTCTACGGGATTGAACCAAGTCCCCTGCTTATATTGTACTGTGTATAGTATAATTTGAAAACACTTATTGTGATTAATTTGTTGATATGCATTAGTTTGTACTTGCTTTCCTTTTTGGTCTTTAAATATTGTTTTCAGTAAATGGTACTCTAGAAAATACATTAATAAGCACTAGGGATAGAAGTAGGAAACATATTTCCTTATATTGTTCCTTATGTCACATTCAGACCATCATTTCTCTGTATCTCCATCTCAGAAGATTTCATAGCCTGTGAAGGCAGGCTCAAGGAATAACATTTCCTGACTACTGAGTCCCTTCTGCCTCTGCCTCTTTCTGCTTGGTCTTTCCACAGAGACTTAGTAGACTGGTAGATGAAGCTGTAAGTTAAAATAACATACATATAGCCTACAGCGAAGACTGCCAATGTTGAACAGCTCCCAAAAGTTCTCAAAGTCTTTCACTGGCCACATTGTACAGGACTGTATTGATTTCTGTCACATTCAGAGACATCACAACACATTAATTCAGTCTCGCCAGATATAAAACATGGTCCAAATTCTCTTTTAAAATATACTTATAACAGACTTAGCCTAATTACAGTAAATTATATATACTTAAATGAACTATTTGGTCAACCTACACTTTCCTAAAACATACATACAGGGAATAGTATAGTAATATTTAAAATCTTACGACTGCAATGAGATAATAAATTATGACATTTAACAGAGTTTTCCCATATTTTTTTCCTGAATAAAGAATTAATAAGTAGATGGTGCTTTTAGATGCTCTTTAGTTTTATACAGCATGACCTCCATGATATATTTCACACTATTGACAGTGCCACAAGAAAAGCAAGAGTAGACAAGAACATTGTTCAATATTGCCAGATGATCACAGCCACTGAAACCTTGACTTGTTCAAATCCTGAGTGGATTTGACACATGTCAAGATTGTTATGATGAAGTATTTTCTCATTCACATTCTTCTGCTTTCAAAACAAACAAAAAATATATTTTTTTTAAAAAAGTAAAAAATTTCTGAAACATGGAGCACGTTAAAGCAAGTTTAGATACTTGAAGAAGTCATGAACTTTCAAACCACTGCAGATATTCATGGTGAAAAAGCACTTACTGCTAAACCACGTAAAATCCTTCACAGTATAAAGCTTCAAAGCACTGTAAATTCTTCTGGCAGAATATGGATATATCAAACTTTCGCGTGACCTAGGGCCAACTCTTCAGCCAGTCCAACTCACAGTAGATTCATTATCTTCAGTGAAATGCTGCTGATCCACACTTCCATTACTGACCCATAAACTTTTAATACACCTTAGCTGATGAGTGCTGATTCTGCTTCTAAAACTATTTTCATAGTATTATTCCATTTACTCTTTTGGAACTCATTTGCTCCAATGTGAGAGAGATCCAAATCTGGGCCTTAATGCAGCCTAACCACTTAAACCACCTTACAGTAAAGAGTATGTACTTGCAAGAAAAGTGTGAAAAATGATAGCTGCTCTAAAGAATAAATCCCAGTACTGTGCCTAATAAAGAACGGTCTACCAGCAGACCTGAGCCTGCTTATAAATCCACAATTACTGTCGTTCTTAGCTGCAGCTGCCTCTGCCAGCCACGAAAAGGAGCCTGGTGTGTGTGCCACACTGGCATCCCAGGTCCCACTGTGATACAACCCATATACAGCTCAGACTTCATTTCAGAGAATTTCACGTGGCCTTGACTAGCCTAGATTTCTCTTATTTCCCTCCGTCATCTGCATGACCTAAGAGCCCAAAGGGGCTGGTAGAAATTCCCCATATTGTTCTTAAAACTGATTCTTGATCAAAATATCCATTTTAAAAAGCGCTGACTTAACATACTCTTATGAAAAAAAGAAAAAAAAAAGTAGAGACTTAACAAATGCACATCTCAGAGGCACTAAATGTTCTCAGAAGCAAACTCACATTCTTGGCAACATCTTCAGCATGTGTAAAGCTAATTATAAGTACTCTCAGCTTTATCCAGTCAATGACTGGACCACTGGAATTTCCATGGAAATGGAAGCATTCAAAAAGTGGAAAAAAAATTAAAAGGAAAAAAGAAAAAGAAAATATGTTGCAGAACTCAAAAATTGCTAGAGAAGTTTCTTCAAAGTCTTCCAAGAGACTCAATACCAAACAAAACAACACAGTACATAAACAAACAAAAAAAGATAGGCCAAAATACATTTTCTGCTTAATAAAATTATGTAAAACTGGAAATGTTTTGAAACCTGAATTTGATCAATACACATAAAAATTCTTCAAATATTAGACTGGCAAATAGTCACAAAAAATCTCTTCATCCTACAGGCTGCAAATTAGGATTTTAGGTGAACAAAACAAAACAATAATGATGAATGTTGTTTTGAGCTCACTTATTCTCCTTATGGTATTGCTGACATATGTGTTCAGCTTATTTGGGGAAAGGAAGACTAATTTTCCTCCCTTTTTGGCAATGTTGAGGCAGTAAAACTCATAAAAAATAATCTGTCTTCCTAAATGCTTCATACATCAACCCCAAAATAGACTGCATAGCAGGAAACAAATTTGTATAAAAAAATCTGCCTGCTAAATGTTTATTATGATAAGGAGTCAATGTTCAGCACAATACAGAAACTGTCACAAAATGCATGTAAAATGCTTTGGGAAATCTCAAGGCATAGCTGCTGCTTCAAAGAGCATCCAAACTCTTAATTACAGGAGGCGGTTCTTGGAGATATATAAATGGTACTGTTTTTTTCCTTTTAATTGCACATCATCAATATAATCTCTTCCCTCTGCCTTTCTGAATTGTTCTTCAACAGTAGTTGATAAGAGAAATTTTTGACTGCATATAAGTTGTACACAAAGAGAGAAAGAACAGCAGTATACGGATATGAATGTCGCAATGCTAGGAAATAATAGTCAATAAATAACTGCCCCTTAAAATTTACCAAACATTCAACTAAACTAAAATTTTAATTACAAAGGATCACGTAAATCACAAAGCCTAGGCACAGAAACACTGTCTCAACTATATAACATGGACTCTTGTGTAATACTAAAATGTTTTAACTCCTTAAACTTTATCTGTCAGTGCAGTGCTGCACTTAAAGTACACCTTAATGGTGCTCACAGTTCTCAGAGATACGAAACTGTTCAGTGTTATTCCTCATCATGCAGAAAAGTTTTGTTGATTCTTTTTCGCAATACAATTTAGGGTATATTGGTTAGGCCTCAGCATTTGTGAAGCAAACTTAACTTTTTGACTTGTGCAGATGAAGACATGGTGCCAATGTGTGCTAACCCATTTTGTAACAATACATCTTTATTTTACACATTTTATGCACAGATATGAAGTGTTTTCTATCTTTTGTGCATTTTAAAAACTAAGATCAATGTGTTGTTTTTTTGTTGTTGTTTTTTTTTTTTTCCACCAGGTCACTAATTGAGAATGTAAAAGATGCTTTACTTCTCGTTCACAGATGCATCTTGAAGCTGAAAAGACCAAGGTAACTTGAGTTTTAAGAGAGGAAATAGATGAGTTTGTCAGCAATATGTAGCATGCAGGCACTGATCATTCTTCTACTGTTCTGAGTACCTTAAAAACAAACACTTTACTTACATGGAAAAAAAAAATCCATGTTTTCTTACTGTTTTTCTTCTGACTGTTTGCTGGAGGATGCTAACAATATAGGGCAGAGAAGGGACCCAGAACACAGACACTTTTGCAGTGTCCTACCTTTGACTTGCTCAAAAGAGTTGGGATGAAAGAGCAATGACAAAGCCAATGACCTTGAGTCAGAGGTGCCCAGCTGCACTGGCAGAAGCATACTGAAGAGGTATCACAATAAGCCAGTATGGCAGCACTGGGGGACTTCATGTGTCGAAAGGAAAGGTACAAAAATAGAAAGCAAACTCATGAATAAAGATATATTCACTTCAGCAGTGTAGCAGGGACTTCAATGTAGGCTACTAGAGGGACTAGCAAAACCATATTTGTACAATCCTAGAAGATATATACAGAATGAAGGCATGGTCCAGAAGGCTACCGAATGTCAAGAATAGTAATTATCTTGAAAAGGGAAAATAGAGACCCACAGAAAATAGTGATCTCAAGCTGCAAGATATGGAAGATGCTAACAAACACAATTTCTGAGGCAAAGAGAAATAAGGAGGAAGTAAAAAAATGCATCTGACATAAATTTGACAAGTCTAACAAGTCTATTAAGTGTATTTGTAAAACAAGAAGCTAAAAGTACTCGCTGTAGTACTGGAAGCAAAACAGCACTCAAATCACAATTATCAATGATTTGCTAGCAAACTAGGCTGACATTTCAAGTGCTGCAGTATCTGTCCCAAGACAAGTTCTGGGGAATGTTCCCATTTAGATTGGATGCAGATATATTTACAAAAGACCACGCTTAAAAATGTGCAGGTTATATATACCAATGTGAGGGGAGTTAAAGCACTTTGAAAGACAGGATCAGATTTCAAATAGATGTTGATAAATAGTTCTAAATTAGCAAGATGAAATTAAATAGAGGAAGGTATGAAGCGCATTGGGAGGAGTGAGGACTTAGGGCATACTCATTAAGGATCATAATGAAAGGTTTATTACATATTTTAGCATAGATTGAAGATCATTAAACTGAATTGTAAGTTATGATCTGGGTACATTCACTCAGAGCAGGGCTCAGGATGGGGTGTTCTTTTTGAGACTGCTACTAGAACTATATTTTTATAGTCCTTTGCACAGAGGTCATAATTTAATATGAACAGTATCATCACTTTAAATTTTATGGCAATGAATTAGATTTCACAAAATGTAGTCTTAAGGCCACACAGCTACTATGCCAGAATTAATGGCAAAGAGATTAAATGCATGTGTAACACATTTTCAAAATGCAGGCTGAAGTAAAAGCTCTTTCTTCAGGCAGCATTCACACCCTCGCTGCACACCAGAAGTTTTGTGACTGGGACTCAGAGCTGTCTGTGCAGGGAGGTGCGGCTGCATCTCCCTCAAATGAGTGCCATTTTGTGCAGGAGTGTAAGAGCAAAGAACTAAAGGAAGGCCTAATGTCTGTTACTAACTCTGTTCTACCTCCTGGTAGAATATTTTGAAAATGAAGAACATTTTATAAACACTACTTGTGTCTAATTCCTGTTCTCACAAAGGTCTTTAAATGGGCAGAGGTCTGGAGCCCTAGCTTCCGCAAGGGCTGGGAAGCAAGGTTCGGGCAGGGACTGACAACGAGCTTCAGGAAGTTACTAACCTACTATGAAACTAAAATTCAGGGTCTAAAAATGGGCAAAGAGAGGCACAGTGGGTCATTTTATGTCTTTTTTAATGGTACATTACCCAGTACTTAAGGTGAAGGAACTGCATAGGAGTACAAAGTGATTTTATGAAACAACTAAAGAAACCTTTAGAAGCCCATGAGGGTTTGTTCTCTGTTCAGAAAAAGTCTCCAAAAGCTGTAGGGGTCTCCAAAGCTGTAGGTTACATTTCCAGTCTATATATAGATATAGATATATATGTAGACTGTATATATATAATAGCCCACTAAGCTCCCATGCCCAGGGAAGAAAATAAATAACACAAGTTAGTGAATGATTACTTCTGCAAATGAAGTCATCCAGAATGTGAGCAGTCACATACTGTGAGCTCATTTTGCATTGTCAGGCTCCATGTTATCTCTCATAAATTAAATGTCACCAGAAAGAGACATGCATACCCAATTTTCTAAGGATTCCCATGAACTAAATAAAACTTTGCCTCTGCTGGAATAGGTATCTATTATCACTATAATGGTGATATGATCCAATCTAGGAACTTTTAATGACGTGTTAGAATGGCAAAAAATGACTCGATGCTGCTAATTGAGAAGACTTTGTCACCAGAATTCCTGCCATCAATGCACCTATAATTCTTTTGCAACAGAAGTCCTTTTGTTTATTTAACTTAGTTGGTTTGAAGAGTTACTGTCAGTTTTCTTATTGAAGGACCTTTCTGCCAATGGAGAACTTTGTTTCTGCTAAGACAGTTTTCCAATATAAGAAGAAGATAGTGGTAAACTCATGTAAGTACTGGCAAAACTTTGATACTAAGTGCAAAATTTTACTACAGAATTCTTAATAATCTCCCAGGACAGAAACCAGAAATTAACTAGGAGCTCCTAGGAGATGACCTGACTTCAGCAATACCATTAATTTACCATTAATTTACTCCAGACATGAACATGCAATTATCATCCATACTCAGTGTGGAATCAGAATAAAGTCCCAAATCTAAATATCACCAAACGGTTTAAAATATAGAAAAGAAAAACTTAATGGATTACTAGGCGCCCTATGATTATGGGTGTGGTGCAGTTTTATACCTTATTTCAACTATTTGTTTAAGATAGCAGTCTCTCTAACTTAGTCTCCTCCTCACTCTTTGTCTATCTACTACTCTCTTTTGTTCTGAATGATATCAAACAATGAATTCTGCTCTTGCATATGTTGATGTAGAGCGTAAACAGAAAGCTGATAATTACATTTGTACATGCACTCCCTACCACCTAAACTATATCAAAATACATGGAACAGGAATAATGAACAAAAATTCATGCCAAAAACAGAGACATTTTTGAGGTAAGCAGATTTTTAGAGTTTTATTTAGACATGATTCTTCTATAATAAGAAAATACTATTTTTTTTTTTCTGGCTGGTGAAGTTTTCCCAGAGTACACAACATATAGTATTGACACTGAACTTTTTACAGTCATCTCTAACTTTGTTAGTTACTTCTGCCTGATTGTGTAAAAGCATTGGTGAATCTGGAATTGAGCTCTCTTTGTCTAGTTTATTACAGGGCTAGCAAAGCCCTCATTTAATAGGAAATTGTTCAGAGTGATCAAGCTTCTAGTGCCTTCTCAGGTGGTGAAATGAAATAATGTGTTCCTAAATTGTATCCTTATATTCAGTAGAGCATATGAAAGTCAGGCAGAGCTTGCTCTGTGTGGCATCTCAGCCAGGCCTCTTCTAGGCTGGCAGTGCCTGTTACATGTGTGCCATCAGCAAACTTCATGAGACCACTCCTCATTTTTCTAGTACAATTACAGATAAAAACATTACAAGACAGTTACTACACTGATTCCTGAAGAGCTCCTGTAGCTCATTCTTGGCCATTTCTTTTGACACGATATTTTGTCAAATTAGCTCTGTATCCATCTCACAAATACTATTGTGAATGTCCAGAGTTTCTAGTTAATGTAATAGAGGAGTCCAGCTAAAACTGATCTACTAATTGTTTTGGATAATGTTTTGTCCAGTGAATTAGCACACAGTAGTTCCAAAAATAAGGCACATAACAGTCACAAATGCATAAATCAACAGTAGAAGGAAAAGGGTTGAGTTCTTTCATTTTGCAAGGATCTCCTTCCACACAGCCTACAGGTCTCAAGGTAGGATAGTGCCATATCTCTATGTAAATCACGTAGGTATTCATCATGCTCGGTAATGTACAATCCTCATCAAGTCATTATCTTTCAATTGTTAGTAACCATTAACACTCAGTACACTACACTGACTCATTGCCTGTAATTAATTCCTATAGTGGTGTGGACAGTGAAGGGAAAATAAGCTAATGGGATGGATAGAGCTGCGTGGAGGTGAAGTTTTCTCTCATAGCACAGAGCTGCTGGGCTGCCTACTAACATGCTCATAGCAAACTGAAGGTTGCTCAGGAGTATATGGCTTCCTTACAAATTAAGACATTATAACTGACCTAAAATAAAAGTTGATGTGATGCTGCTTTTGAATGGCTTCTGGGGATTTTTGATTAACTTAGACATGAAAATGGAAAACTCTAAGATGGGTGGGTCAGATTGTTTGACAAATAGAAAAGATCATAGCATACATAAATTCTTCGTATTTTCTTAATATTTTATCGTCATATAGCAAAGGAAGTTCCCCTCAAGCCTCTCACACCTCGTTTTGAGACATTTTCTTATTTTCCCCTACTGTTTATATTACACTTTTTTCAAGTTGCTTCTAATTTTAGGGCAAGATCCTTCTGCAGAAGTAGCTCCTTATTGTATTTGCTTGGTAAGTTTTATGTTTTTTTTCTGGTACCACAGAAATAAATAACAACAATGAAAGCCATGAGAAGTAACAGCGAAAATTATCAAGGCTTTCCAGCGAATAGAAATGGCCTCAGTTCACAAGGAACAACAGTGTCTGGGCAACTACTTAAAATGTTGAGAATGACATCACACATAAAAGGGTGTGGATTGTATTGAAACTAAGAGAAACTGCAGTCAGAATTCGTTTATTCAGAAACAAAATATCTAGTTATATTTCCAGTTGTCCAACATAGAAACATGAAAGCAGAGAAGAACTTACATTTAAGATCTTCATAGTCTGCATTTTTCTTAGTATGAATCCAGTAAGATTCCAGTAATCACTTCATTTTTTTAATTTAATCCCATCTCACACAAATAAATCTTTCTTTTCAAGTCGTTTTCTACATTGAGCACTTACAGCAATAGCTAGCAATGACTAGTGAATCATCTTTCTAGTACCTTTATTTATAGCTGCTAATAAGCCTATACTCAGATATTTGCTTTCACCTTATGACTAAAGTGGCTCAGATCTGCAAATTTGTTTTACAGGTGCTGCATGCAACAGAGACTTGTCATGCCATAAGTAGCAGAAAGGACATGTCTCCTAGGAGGGGGTCTCACAGGGGTCTGGAGTAGTGTTCAGTGCTAGCAGTGCCTACCACAAGCGACATTTCAGGTGTACTGTCCCTGGGACAGAACACTTGATTCTGGGCTGTTAGACAAACACATCATTGCTTTGAGGTTGCTTTTCTGCTGAGGATTTTTTTTTAATTAGCTGAAAATACAGGCCAACCTGCTCCTTTGGGGAACTTAAAATAATAATTTAAAAAAAAAAAAATCTTGTCAAAATGTTAAACAATTGTCCAAAAAAAAATGAAGCCCAAATAAACAGAGCAAAAATTGGAGAGAAACAAGGCAAACTGGTCTATCTTACAGTTTTAAAATGTTTATGCATATCTGTGGAAGGCAACAAAAGGAAACCTTAAAAAGACCATACTGCTTTTGCCCCATAAGATAGATCTGCTAAGCACAAATCTGCCACCTTCCTTTAAAGCTAATGATTAAATGCACCACATTTTGTTTTTCAAAAAATTCTTTCTGGTCCCAGACAGTGAGACTCCAGATACAAATGGTCACCCTGCATCATTTAGTGCATGATTCCAAATAACTTTGCAAGCCCTGTAACATATGACGATAGATACTCCTAAGCAATTGCAAAGGGTGGGTAATGCTGTGATTTCCATTCAAAACATGGAGCGAATCAACCACACTGCCAAATGCCGTAGATTTCTGGACAAGAGATTGCTAAAAACTGAACACACACTTAACAGTAAATGTGAAAGATTGATGTCTGATTTTTCTCATGCTGTCCTCTGCAATATGTCACCAGACTGCAAGACAACAGACAACTAGAAACCCAACTAAAATATTCCTACTGGCCAAATGGGAAGAGTTATTTCACTTGGCTGCAGTGGTGTCTAACAGACATCACAAGTGTTCTTAGCTAGAATTATTGGAGAAAAAGACAATCAGCAGTAGAGGTGCTGGCTAGAAAAGGCTACATCTCTGCCAGAGATCCTTGGAGGGATTTTGTGTAAAATAGTCATTCAGCTACATTTGAAAGGAAAGGAGGAAAACCTGCTAAAATACTCTCATTCATGAATATTCAACTCTGCACTAAATATGTTACAGAATTAATCCTTTACTGAGGTCATGAAAGGCAATTATGAGGGGCAAAGAGGAGCCCTTCTTCCTGGGGTCAATGGGAGGCTCTATGAGAGGTAGCTGTGAAATGAAAGAAAGCTTGATGCTGTTTTACTTGAAGCTACAGTTCCTGGTAGCCATGAGCAGCAGAACAACTCATCTCAGTAACACTCATTTCCCATCTCGGTTCACATCTTCCTTTGACTTCCAGTCTCTGCTCCCAACATTGCCTCTGCTTGGCCCTTTTACAGTGGACTTTCCCAGGGCAAGGTACTGAGGTCTTTGAACAGCGTAAAGGAACCATAAACACAGCAGAGCAATAGCTCTCTGAACCTTGGTGGTAAGCAGTGTTTTCATTGACCACATCAGCAATTCAAAATTTTGTTTTTGAAACTTCCTAGGTGCACACTATCTTTTACCTTACTCACTGATGTAGTTTAGCAACTTCTTCCTTTGTGCCTGCAAAGGCTGCCTACAGATGACTAAAGGAGTGTGAGGTTTTGCAGAAACAAAGGTTACAGAGAGAAGTTTGGGGAATTACTACAAGTTTGCTCCGGATTAGCAGGATGCAACACTGAGACTGGTTCTAAGGGCGTGTTCTGATTCAGCAGCTTTCCCTTCCTATGTGAAGAACTCACTCCATCTCTAACAGGCAACAATTCTTTTAGTTATAGTTTTATAAACCAGAGTTGTAAATAGCCAATATTTCCCACAGGTACTAGATAACAATTGTGTACTGACTATGCAGCCCATGTTCTCTGTTGATTAGCACAATTCATTCTATTTATCTGTTCTTCATAAATGCTTTCTGTCTTCTCCAAAAAACTTTGAGGCAGAACACTAGTTACTGAGTTTGACAATAGCTGTATAAACATAGAAATGTTTTCTTATGGGTCAGGAATGTCTACAGAATGAAACTCAAAGACATTGCAATGGTTACTAAAACAACAATTTCATTAACCCATCATTACTTTGAAAACAAACCAACAAAAGAAAATCACAATACTCCTAGGATTGAGTTATCTACTAATTATGTCCTTCATTTACAACTGGATCAATTAACAACATTTTATAGCTACTCATAAATTATTTAAGGAATGAAAAGTCTTTCATGAACGTTTAGCTGAATTAAACCTGTAATACTTAAAAACCAAGTAAACCTGGAACTGTTCTAGAGGTTTAAAGGTATTAGCAAAGGATTGTTTGGGCTTTTATTTAAAATAATATAGAACAACGACTTAGTTGGCATATTCACAGCCTTTTCAGACTGAATGACCAGAGGTAAAAATGTTCCATAGTGGTGACTACTTGGTTTACAGAGCTAATACCATGGAACAATATGCCATCTCCTGCTTTCAAGCAGATGCCATAATTGCTTTGCTGTTGCTCCCTCTTAAAATTCCCTCTTTTTCTTTCTTTTTGTTGCTTTTTTTTAAATGTCTTCTTCTTGTTCCCTAATGCATTACTACTAATCAATTGCTTGAGTACTTTTAATGATCTTTAAAGCTACTCCTGGAAGTAGAAACTTCTAGAAAAAAATATATATATACATATATAATTTTAGTAGCAGTAATAGTGACCGGGGGAAAACAGACTGATGAACTAAAGAGCTTGCTCTTGCTTGCTCTTGCTTAATGCTTGCTCTAAAACAACTTCAACGATATTTTTATCATGAAATCTTTATTCCTGGTAATGGGAGGCAATAATGATATAAGTGGTCTGTTTCATATTTTTCTAAGAAAAAAAAATGTCTTTGGTTTTTATTACTGTCAAATAATTTGTCCTTGATTTCAGACTCATCCTTTCTATGACATTCTAGAAGTCACAGCTAAGTTTAGAACATGTGCCTCTTATTTACTTTCTTACGTTTAATAGCATATGATAGTCAGGTATTGTGTAGACAGTGAAGGGAATGGTTTAGGCCATAAGACAAGAAAACAGATCTTTGCTTTATCCCTGGCTCTGCAGCTGTTTAACTCAGTTTTTCTGCCTTTAAAATGCAAATTACAATATTTATTTCAACTTAGAAAACTATCTGAAAGTAAACCACACGAAAAATCTAACTTTTTAGAGTCAAACTTCTGTGCAGCATTCCTTTGCCTTTTTTATTTTCTCTCTTCTTTTTCCTTCTGTTCACCACACAATGGAAAGCAAAGGCTATTTCTCTGAGATCTCCCAAAGGTTCTTAATGATTAAAACCAGCATCCAGACCTTTTCAGAACCAAAACTAAGTCCCCAAACACTCCAGATGCACCTCTTTCCCTTTTGATGCACAGACATTTATACATAGCTCATATACTCTTCTCTCTCTAAAGCAAAGCCTTTTTTTCCTACAAAGCACTTTCAGAAGTACTCATCTGTAAAAATTACTGCACTATAAGACTGCAAACATCTTGATCTCCAAGGATTTTTGCTCACAGACTTCTCTAGAAACTGAGTCCACCCACACAACAGACACAGCTCCCAAGAACTTCAATATGTAAAACCATAGTTTTTAAGATGTGACTCCACTTTTTTCTCAGTTCCATAAGATGAATTACTCTCTGTTCCATATTTTAAAATAATACTTCTTTTTTTCCCCTTTGGCTTTTATTAATGGTATTGTGTATAAATTCTGTTGATGACAGAGACCAAGCTGTACAAGGTTTGTGTCATCATGTTATCTGTGACTGTCTCTATTAGATGACCCCTCATGATCCTGTTAGCTGTTTTTAATTGAATTTAATATAGCAATGGAAGTCCTAAAGCTAGTAACTTTCTCATCATTTATTAAAACAGGTAGCCAGGTAGCATGGAGGAAATTCTAGAATTCTCTTTTCAAAGGCTGAAACCCAAGAACACTCTACTCTTCCCTAAGCACCAGAAGATCTTCCCTAAAATAGACATTAGGAGTGCCTGATACAGTAAAACATTTAAATAGAAGTTTTAATTTTATTAGGCATCAGAGAAGGTGACTGACTGTAAGACACAAAGGTTGGGTCACAATGGCATTGAAAAACAGGTTTCATTAATTCCACTGCTCACAGAACAACTTGTTTTTGAAAAGAATGTGAAAAATAAGATAAGATTTTCCTTGAATGAAGTTGAAACACAGTGCTTGTGCTTCCCCAAGGAACCATGTCATTCAATCAACCTGTGTTGTACAATACACCAAAGTGAAACAGAGCCTACATCATTCTAGTGAGTCAAAAATAGGATAAATTCATTGCTTCAGCAATAACTCAGCTTAGCATGGAACCAAAGTGGACATGAAGCAACACAGCCACACAAAAAAGTGAAAATGAAGAAGCAACCAGGAACTGACAGCAAAAAACTGTTGGTCTTTCCGATGGAGTAAGTCAACACAACCACTTTTAGTAAATCTAAGTCAAATCATCAGCTTAAGTCACAACAGCCTTTTATAAGCATGAGTAGACTATCAATCAAAACCACTACATGTCTGGGAGATGCACCAATATTTTACTTGGTTGAATACTGATATTGTCAAAATCAGGCTCACAACACACCCAGTGGGACATGGGGTAAAGGAAATAGTTGAGCATAAGCCAGAGGTCAAAAAACAGATACTCTGCTGATGATGATGACACATATCTGAATCAGAACATAAGCCTTGAATCAGGAGATCTGGAAAGAGCTTGTCAGGGATAGTGACAGAGAATAACTCTACAGGGTAGAAGACAGAGAGAGAGAGAGGATCTACTTTAGAAAGAAAAAGCATGTTTTGCCATCAGGACGTATTGCAGCAAAAGGACAGAAAAGACAGATTTATACATCATGTTTCTAAATAGGATATTATTTCCCTAGACCCCAAAGTTGCCTGTAGGGAAGCTGGATCCTGCAGAAATGCAGAAACCTCTGTTTTTACACAAATGATATTTTGCAATGTGACTCCACTTTCCCTTCCCCTTCACACGTTATAATAAATGAGAATGACAGAAATATGAAGAAAGGTTTATGTGCTAAGAAGCTTGAGCTGATCTAATGAAAACCACACAAGCCTGATGTAAGCAGTAAATCTGTTATTAGAAAGCACAGACAATAAAACAGCCAATGCAACAACTGCACTAAATTTTTAGGCTTATTTGGTTAGTGTCTTAAAAAAAAAAAAAAAAAAAAGAGAGAGAGAGAGAGATACCCAAGAGTGATTTCTGTTTGCAGCACAGAGTATGGAAAGAGGAAATATTTTGACAATTATAAAGAGAATACACTTGTAGCAGGTAAAAAAGGAGAAGAAGCTTTTAACTGCAACTAGGTAGCAGCTGAACCCAAGACTGAAGTACTACTGGAAATATGCTTGATGAGCAGTGAAATCTCATAGTGGCCCATTCATCTAGTTACAGAAGTTTTCACTGAAGCCATTCAAAAGGACATAAGATAGTGCAGTATTTTACCATCAACCCTGAACAAACAATAACTTCAAAATCTGTGAACAAGTCCGAATTTTTGTCATCTGTTTTACTTCTGTCTCTTCTGTCTCTGTATGGTTTTTTGTGCCCATCTTTGCTGATATTTACATCCCTGAGCTATGTTCCCTATTCCACCCCCCACCCCACCCCAATCAGGAAGAGTTTGCATGCTTGTTTTTTTTTTTTTTTTTTTTCCTTAAATGATTCTCATTCACCATCATTTGTATTTATGGACTATATTGCCCCCTGTATCAATATGGTTATCTTTGGTTTAACACTGTAAGATTCCAGTATGCTTTAGAAGATATATTCCATCACTTCCCTAGGAGGATCTTGCCATATATTTATCGATTCTTGATTCCATTTTATGGTTACTATTCTGGCCTGCTGTCTTTTATTGGAAACATTTTATGCACCTTTTTTTTATCCATATTCATCTATCTTCAATGTCTTATATCAAAATGTGTGTGTATATCAGTTAAACTTGTAAATGGTTTATGTGCTTATGCCTGAAGACATGCTAGGATGTTACTCATATATACGATATTGAAAACAGTTCACAAACAATGCTAATAGTATACAATAGAGACAAATGCAAGAAATTAAGCATGATCTGTTTTTATAAATTAGCTATAAAGGTTTCTTTACTGCTGTGAGGTGGAAGGAGGGGTGACCTGACATTCTCCTGCTGCCTTCCTGTGCTTCCTGAGCTGCTCTGGGGATGCTAGTGGGGTAGGGAGCAATGCAGCCCCTGAGGCTCTCTCCCTTCCTACAGCTCTGCTCTACCAATAGCTTATGCCTGTCTGAAAATTGTCTGCATAGCACATGGCCTACGTACAAACACACAGTTTCTGCTGAAGAATTACAACTGAGAAAGCACTTCGTACAAATGTGAGAGCATCTGAAGAGAAATGATTTTCTGGGTGTGCTAGCAGTCTGCAGCTTCAAAACAAGTAGACTAAAACCTAGAAAAGACACCCATTTACATATACAGCTCAGAATCCTTAAAATATATGAGCAATGGATACTTCTTGTATTTTTAGGAAGAGTACTGTAAATACTTATTCCGTAAAAACATATTTAGCAGATTCATAAATAATGCTTGAAAATTCATAAATAATGCTTGAAAAATTGTAATCTTTCTCAGTCAATAATAATTATTCAGCTCTCATTCCTTTATGCAACAACAGTTAATACAAATACGCAAATAAATGAATGACACAACCTTCACGTGGCAAGCCTTCAAGAACAGCAAACATTCAATAGCCTATCTGGAGATATTTTCTTGGAAATAGTACACTTTTCTCACACACCAAGATAAAACACTGCTTCTATTAGCACTAATACTGATATAGCCTCAATTTATTAATTGTATTAGTAGATGCTATCATTATTGCTTATATTAGTAATAGTATTCAGCTACTTGAAAGTAAATACAGAATTTGGTGTTATGTGACAGCGAAGTGCCTTCACTTGATTAAGTGAAGTAATAAAGTCCCAAAGTTCACATTTAAACTTTGGACCACCAGAGGTTCACAGCCCTCAGTCTGAATATTGTCGGATGACTTAGCTTAAGGACATTTTCTCTCACAGAAGGGTTGTAATGCATGCATGATTTCTATAGTTGGGTGGTGCTGGCTAGGAACATTTAGGGTTCACTACAGTTGGGATTAGATAGCTCCAATGAGGCCCCATCAAGATTTAGGAAAAAAAAAATATTGAAAATGGAGGTAGTTGATGCATAAAACCACGTTGTGTGGCTCAGTATGCCAGTTGGCCAGTAAATGCCATTTTCACAACTGTCTAGACCACCAGGTAATATTGCCTCTTGGCAAGTAACCTCTGAACAGACACAGGTATACTTAAAAGGGAACACTGCCAAAGCATCTGCTGTTCACATAATCAAATATGCTTTTTCCCAAGTACTTTATCTTTCATTGGAGAAATCGTCCCCTTTGCACTCACACGGCCAGTGCATCTGTCTCACTCTTTCTTTCTCATTGAGAAGAAACATCTTGGTGCATTGCCAAATTAAAAAAAAAAAAAAAAAGGAACAGGAAAAAAAGGAAAAAAAAAGAAAAAGATCAATAAAACAAGATAATAAGCCCCCATTGTCATTAGAAATACATGGACATTCACCACTTCTACAATAGTTCACTAAGCTTTCTGGCAGAGGGTATGAAATTTGAAATGGAAAGAATGGCTTTTTCCAAAAGTGAACATTACTTGTGTAATTTTTTATTATTTTTTTTTAGGACAGCAAGGATGGAAAGCACAGACCCAACAAGGGGTTGTAATCAGCTACAATACTGATTCTTACAAAGATTCTTTTCATTTAAACTGAATTTTGCTTTGCTCAATGAATCCACCTGCAGGCCATATTCAGTAGGTGCAAATATACACCAGTACTGAGGCATAGAGTGTGACAGGATGAAACTCAAATCCTGCCTCTCAGATAGATATCCTAAACGCTGGGAGAAAAATAACTGAACCACTCCATTCCAACAGTAAAGAATTAGATAATATGTGCTTTCCTACATACTGAGATGGGAACCTCTTCACAACAGGGTCTTCCTAAATGTCTGTGTTAGTGTGATGCTTAACATAATGCCTGCCCTGACTGAGGCCAAATCCTCTGGGCTGTAACATAAATAATAGTAGTAACAGAATTCTCCTCTTTCTCTGTTTGGAAAGTATTATGGGATCACAGATGTGAAAATTAGGAAAATGTATTGCAGTTGTCAAGTCTTCTCTAAACCATTTCAAAGTGCTCAGCAGCATTCCCAAGGTGTACGCCAAGTTAAATACACAGAAGCACACTGTGAAACCTGTGTGATGGTGCTTGAACAGCAAACTTGCTGACAGTTAACTTAGTGCGCTACTTGCTTTTCACAGAATCTACAGCATTAGTTTCAGAAACTAGTGAGTGTTGTGCACACCAGGACATTACATGGTCACATTTTAATGACTGACTACTTTCAAGTGGGAACTATTTCCTTCTACACATTTTGCAGCACCCAAGGATGGGTACTACAATGTCCTTCGCCCTTCGCACAAGATGAAGCTTGATGATGCTGTAGGAGCCTCCTGCATTCAGCTGGTATTTTGACAGAACACAATACACAAGTGACAGAAAAAAACCAGTGGCTATCAGTTCATAGCTTAGCAAAATCTGGCTGAAGTTTCATTAGCTAGCACAGAAAATTCCTTAGCCTAGAGATGACAACTCTCCCTGGCAGGGAGCAAAGGCCCTCTTCAAGTCTGGGTAGCTGAGGCTTCAGGGAACACATCATTACGCTGACACATGCAGAGCGAGGTCCCTTGATAAGGGATAGTTTTAACTTTCTTAACCCATTGGAAATACAGAGTTTGAGGAGGAATCTTGTCAGTTTCCAAGATCTTTGTCTTTTTAAACATTTCACTTTTTTCTAGCATCTCTGTGGCATGCAACTGATTTATTACATTTTCCCTTTATTTTTCACATGAGCAAAACTTACAAATCTTCCCTTTGCCTCTTTTCCACAAGGAAAAGAGGCCGCACTTGCTCATTAATTTGATAAGTAAATGAATTTCCTGTGCCAATGAATTGGTCTTGCAAGCATACTACAGGCATTTCTGTACAACCGCAAGGCTGCAAAATCAACCAACTATAGAAAAGCCATTTTGCATCATCAAATATTAAGTTAATGAAAATTTTGACAAACAGCCATATAATGGCATGAGATTAATTGCCCTGTGTGTTTTTACTAGATATTATTCCTTTATAATTAAAAATGAGCTTATATTTTAAAGAAAATTATATGAAGAAATGAAGTGGAATTAAATTAATTTTATATTACAGTTGAAAATGCAAATGATACTTCCTTGATATAAATGATAGCCTTTTTCCAAGACCACCCTTGGTAATTCAGAAGCAAAATTAAGTCAGAATTTTACAGTGAATTCTAATAGACCAATTATAAGTATTATTTAATAAGACAGTAGCTGTAGTGCAAGAAAAAAATTGATTTTTCTTCTGTGCTTCAGAAAATCTTTCTACTACCCCCTATCTGTGTTTTGATCAAGAGGATTTTTCAAAACATCCAAAATGAATCAGCACAAAACAGATAGTATCAAAAGAACAATATTGAAAAAATGACAACTGTGCTTATACTAAATTTCTTCTTCTCCTTTTCTTGAAAGTTGCCACTCCTGCAAGAAACTACAAGGAGTTACACACTGAATATTGCCAGAAGCCAAAGAATTCACAATGTAAAATTACAGCAAAGAAAAAAGACTAGGTCCTAACAGTCAGTAGGCAGCTACCTACCAGGTAGTTTTGCAGATCAAGGGTCTTAGAGCAGCTAATGGCAAATGGAAAAATGCACTTTTGCATGGTCTAGTTTCAGGCACATTCCCATGGGAAGTCATGGCCTTCTGAAACATTTCCTAATACTTGCTTTGCAACATATGGTTTGTGAGCAGACAGAAGAAAACAGCATGCCCTGTAAATAAATGCCATTTTTAAGAAGGACCACATGTGCAATTAGGAGATTCCCAAAAGAGCTAAGTGGGGTTTAAAAACTACTCCAATGTCTTTGGGCTAGGAACCAATGGCACAGATTGAACCATAAAAAGATAATCTTGAGTAACAGTGCCCCAGGAGCAGAGATGAGAGAAGGCACTGGCGGTGCTCAGCAGCAAGGCCCGTCAGCCAAAGCCCAGCAGGAGGGTAGGCTATACTTGTTTTTCAGGTGTGACAACTCCCTAAAACACTCTTTTGGGATTCTATACATAGACTTGAGTTCTTGCTGTCCTCGGTGAGGCTCCTAGGGCCATTGGCAGAACACTCTGCAGACTGCATGGTCCAGAAAGACTCCAGAAGGACTAAGGGAGTTTAGGAAACTGCTGGCATCTGTGCAGCCCCCTCCATCGCACAGTATTAGGACTTCACCTACTGCACCTAGTGAACTATTAAAAGGGTGGGATGAGGAAAGCACATTTACAGCCATACTCAGTAAAACACTTCATGTTCTTCAAATCCAATGCAAAACTGACTTTATTCATTGTTACAGCCTTTTTTATTATTATTATTACAAGACAGAAAATACTCTAAATAATGTAAGCAATTGTTTCTATCCAACATATGCTCTTTGCTGTAAGAATAAAATTCCTCCCAGGAGTGTTTGCTTGCCTATGACTAACTTTCTTCGTTATACCCAAAGGAAGAGAAAAAAAGTAGATTCAGTTCAGAGCTGAGTTTCACTGTTTTACTCAGCGTCTCTGCCTCTTCCCAAGGAGGACTTGCCAAGAAAAAATAACAGCCTTCATCAGTTTAGGGCTTCTGTTGCTGTTTGCTATGTACTGTTCCCCTTCCTCTCATCTAATCTTTATTTCAGAGTGAATTTACAGCCCCTAGGAACAACTCTGCAAACTGTCCTGAGACTAGGGTTCATCATACCTGAACTGCAACCTGTAACTAATACACTTGCAGCAGAAAGAAAATTCCAGTCTACATTTCTACTCATTTTTTGCCCTGTGCACTGGAAATGGCATATGCCTCGCAATTACTCCATATAGATGCTCATTTCTGTGATGGCTATTTGCCCGCTGCAACTAGATTAAAACATTTATTTACAGAGTCTATTAGAGTTTGCAGCACTCTGAAGAATCTCAGTCAGCACTGACCCAGGCTCACACTAAGTCAGTGGCCAGACATGAGAGCTGCAATGAACTCACTTTCAAGTACTATTATATTCCTCCTTCTGAATACATGCACGTATCTCAGTGAATATTTATATCCATGAAAAAGGCATTTAAGCTTTCAAATTGGCATACTTAGCTCTGAATTTGTCAACTTTGTGAACATGTCATTTGAGATACATGGCTCTTGTTATTCCCTGATTCAGTTATCGAATTTACTAAAGTGAGAGATGAAAAAATGTTTTTGTTTTTTCCTCTAAATGCCAGTCAGGAGATGATGGGTTGGACTCATGGTTTGAATAGCTTTTGAGTGAAATTTTGTGAAGACTGCTGTGGTATGAGCAGCAATAACCCTGATTTTAAAAAGAATGGCCTTTGAGAGTAGCTCTACAGCATACCTCTAACTTGAGAGCTATTCTCTTTGCTTAGTTCAGTCAGGTTTAAGCATATAACTCATGTTAGTCCTTGCTGAAGCATTATCTTGATCATCGTTAGAGAAATATTTCCAAATCAAAAATGTACTTACTGTTCTCGTGGAATATGTTCAAATTTTACTATTACCACTTCATTATTAAATGAAACAAATGCTGTCATGGGATTAAACTGGAAATACTCAAGACCCTCCTCGACTTTAGGTAAAGGTAAGAAGCAATCACTGCGTAGGCTTTCACGTAAACCAAATTAAAAATAAAATCCCCCAAATTCACAATGCATTTTCCCAAAGCAGTTTTCTTCATTTTCCCCTAAAATACAGTGTTAATTTTTTTTATAATTCAGACAGGAACTATGCTCTAGATTAATATATCCAGTCCGTATTGAAGAAACTTTTTTGTATTTTCTACAGCACTTCATAATTAGTACCATCTAAGCAAAGAACTGCCATTGGTTTCACCTTGCAGTGTCAGTTCATAGAGCCATTCCCCTAACACTGTCTCACGTCTTATACCCACGTGGTTCTCTGGGAAAGATCATCTCCTGCCTTCTTGCAGCTGCTGCCCCTATCACCAAGTTATTGATAAATAGTATTGTGGTAAATTGAGTGTTTATCATATTTAATTTAATTTTGGAGTAATTTCTTCTGAAGCAAACATTGTGCAAACAAGAGCACCCTTCTGCAGAGCAGAACTCCTATATTGAAGCACAAATTGAATGTATCAGAGTGCACTGGGCCTGTTCAGAGTACCACACTGAGAGCACACGGCATAACATGACTTTTACTCCCCTACAATTTCATACACTCCATAATATTAATTGCCATTTTCATATGCCATGTATGGATTAAAGTCATCTTAAGCCTTCCACAGAAAAAGATTCATTTGGTATACAGGTGGTGACAGCATTTTTTTTTTTTTAACTTGACTATTACTATGTTCTTATATATGCTGCACGGCTTTCCCTCTGATTTGTTCTACCACCACCTCCAGGTGAAGAACAAATGTGTTAGATCAATGGCTCAATTACTGCCTTTTTGAGGGTAACAGATAAGATTTATTAAGCCCATGACATTACTACACATATGGAGGAAAAAAGAAAATAAGTTCTCTCATTATGGTATATCAGGTATATATTCAACTTTCAAAAATTGGTGAAAAAAAAGTAAAAAATATGCACTGTTCTTAACATAAACTTCAGCAAAATGTTCAGCAAAACAGGATAAACTGTTCAATGTCTTCTTTCTCATTTGGCAATGCCAAAGTTTAAGCCCTTAAGTGGAACTCCACTCCTTTTCAGTGCATGAAAAAGGTTTTAAAATGGAAATTTACTTGGTAAAATAACTGTGAGTTGTTCCATGCATGGAGAAAAATGTCAGTGATCATCTTGACTCAAGTAGAAGTGCAGGAAGATGGGCATATCAAGCGAGGCATTCATCTGCTTGGTGGGCAAGGTGAAAGAGCACTTTCATCATGATGCCACAGGTGGGGCACCACATCTTAGAAAATGAGTGAGGGATTACAGAGTATGCAAAACAGTAGGGTTGTCCTGGAAACTAGAATCCTGGTTTGCAAAATCTGGGATTAGTCCTAACCAAATTCTAATGCTGGAGGAGGGCAGGGAGAACCATGTACGTGAAAAAAGAGCCTCCAGCCAGCCACACAGTTAGGAACCCTCCTGACCTTGCACTATCTAGGTGCAAACCCTCAGCCATAAAGTTGCATAAAGTTGCCTCTTAGGAACCCAACCTGACAAAACAATGATTTAAAAACAAAATTACAAAATAGTTGAGGTTGGCAGTGAGCTCTGGAGCCCTATACCACCTGCTCAGGCAGGAGCAGCTGGAGCAAGTTGCCCAGACTCCAGCTGAGTTTCAGTATCTCCATTGATGAAGGCACCACAGCCTATCTGGGCCAAGCCCTTCCAAACTGCTCAGAGTCCCCACTGCCGTCACTTACACGATGCATTAGAATACAGGGAAAATGACAGAAACAGAGAGAGATTTATAGCATGATGAAAACTAATCAAAATTATTTGGATTTTTAAACCTGGCAAACTTGGTACAGAAATAATATAGAGAAAGTACATATGTATCCATCTAGTTGTTGCTTTGGCAAAGTAATTGTCCTCTCCGCAGGGACATTTTGTATTTTTAAGTAACCAGAATACAGTCCACCTGAGACTTATTTAGAAAACAGAAGTGTAACAGGTAACACACCTCTGTGGTAGAATGTGAAGCAAATAGGGCGTTTGCTCTCACTGAAGCCAGTAATGCAGCAATGAAAAAAGAAAAACAAACAAACAAAGAAAAAAAACGGCTATTTTCAAAGACAGTGACGTAACACCAAATGTGTAGTCTATATTTTTGCCTATTCCCAAATGTCCCCCACGAGTCAGATTGTCCCTGTTATGTCAGCAGAGTGCAAGCAGGGCTGCTGAGAAAGGGGAAGGTGACCATGCTTTATTTCCATTATTCTCTACCAGCTCCTAAGTTACAGTCACAGCAAGCTAAGGAAAACAATATATTTGACATGACTGAACTTCATGACAGGGCACTATGAAATTTATTCCCCACACATCCTGTATTTGTCAGTACAGGAACCCTGCCTTCTGTTTGCAAAGTCCATTAACGTGAAGGGTTAGTGTCCTGATAAATTGAGTTTTAGAAGTTAAATTAAATGTTACAGTACATTATGTCAGCTGAAATGACGTGTCCTGCTTCTGTCTTAAAAAGTGACTTGTTGGAGAAAGCATGGCTCTGCTGAGGAGCTACTATGTAAAAACGTTATCAGGGGTCTACATTAGGTTGTAATGAGTGACTTGCATTATATTTGCTCAGGTTACAGATTTTTTTTTCTTACTTCACTGTCACCTTCAATTTTACCTAACAGTCAAGAAAATTGTTGTGAAAGCTGAGCCAGAGGCAGAGATCTGCCCAGCCACGACCACCCCGCCTCGCAGCTCCAGGGCAGCTGGGCCAGCCCATGCTGCAGCTGGGAACAGAGTGGGGCTGAGTAAGAGCAATTTAGCAGGGATTTAGAGAATGATTTGTACATGTTAACTTTAGGCTAGTTAAGCTATTTCTCTAGTCTTCCTTTGTAATCAAATCAGTGAACCAATATCCCTGACAGAAGGGTTCATTCCGTAAAGGCTTCTCCTCTGACTCCCACCTCCTCCTCTCAAGTCGGGGAGGAGGCCCGAGGTCATTTGACGAAGTTCCTTTGCTAACTCCAACTCCTAACCTCTTGTGTTGGCAATGCCCATATCAGAAAATGGCAGCCATCTCAAAATGGTACAAGTTCAGTGCTTTTGAACACACATATGGAAAGATTTTAATGAAAGTTGCTCAACAGAGTACTTCCAGATGAAGGGTGCTAAATCTGCTAGGTGACCGTGCAACCGCCTTCAGTCAGGCTAGGACTGAAGCTGTGACACCTGCTGGGCAAAGGCAGCCCTACCGCTGCTGCGTGTGACACACACAACCGACTTCCTACCCTCGTTTGGCGTTTCTTCTGCAGAGGGGATGTGAGATCGGCATTGATGAAGTGGTAGTCTAACGGCAGGACTGAGGGAATTTAGGGAATACAATGGCTTGTGGACAGATTTTTAAATGCCTACTGAAAGCCATGAGCTGAAGATCAAATTAACCCCCTTTAATTTACTTTATGCCCTGCAAATATCACAGAAAAATGGAAATCAACAGCAAATTAAATATATATTGTTTTAAAACATTAAATATATATGATAAATATATTTTTAAACATATATATTATTAATAAGGTTGGTAGTTTTATAGCTTTGGTATTCTGTGTTACTTTTAAATACCATGACTGCTTAATATAGTTGTCATTTATACTTCTTTGTTTTGTTTTGTTTTAGTACATTTCATCTTTATTATGGTTGTGTTTTCTTACAGTTTGGTTTTAGAACACTTTGGTTTTACTACCATTACCTTATTTCTCCAGTTGCTATTCCTATGGATGGTTTTAAAAGGGTTGGTTTTATAATATAGTTGGATTTTTCAAGGTTAGTTTTTGTTTTGGTTTGGTTTTTCAAAAGTGCATTTTTCACTTTGTTGTTTTATATTTTTTTTTTCAATGCTTTGATAATATAATAATTTGGCTTGAATACAATAATTTGGCTTTTTGGCTGTTTCTTTGTTTAATTTGACATTTTGTATAGTTGTATATATAAACCATGTTGTTTTTTTTTTAATCAATTGTTATTCAGACTGTTAACTTTCATATATATATATATATATGTATATATATTTTTTTAATATCCAGGTGGCCTTGAATTTCATTTCATTGGGTTTTACTACGGTTCATTTTTACTACAGTTTCCTTTTTATCAACTGTGAGCATTTCTATGGTTGTTTTTTAGATGACTGCGTTTTAATGCAATTGGATTTTTAATGCAATTGGAATCTGCATGGCTGCTTTTCACACAAGTTGCTTTAATGTGATGTGGTTTTACCATGGTTGTTTTTTCTGTACTTTTTTGATACTGTTGGTGTTAATACAATTGGAATTTAAAAATATTGAGGTATAATACTATTTCTTCTATACACAATACTTTTTCTATGGTTTGTCTCTGATACAGACTAATATGGATCATCCCTCACACTTAAAATTTGTGCCTTTCTATTGTTGGTTTTTAGAAACTTGGGTTCCAATACAACAGGATTTTGCATGGCTGGTTTTTGCACAACCTTATGAGGGCTACTTTTTAATTCAGTTGTTTTAAAAAAGAGCAGGAAAAAAAATAGTATTTAATATGGTTGGTATGTTATAATATTGAATTTTTATACCACACCTTTCATTAAGGTATTTTTTTTCTCTTTTATTCCATTTCCTCTTTTATTCTATTTTTCTGTTTACATTTTTTACAGTGTTCTTTTCTATGGTTGGTGTTTAATACAATTGGTTTTAACACAGATTTTTATAATTCATTGTTTGTTTTTACATACTCTGGGTGTTTATTTACTGTTTATTTACATTGTTTTTACTTTTACATTTTCCAACTATAATTAGGATTGTAATTTTCTCATTTTTTTAATATCATTTTAGTTTTTATATGTATTTGTAAAATTAGGCTGTTCTATACATTGGGTTTATTTTCCTTGGTTGTTTAATGCAGTCATTAATTATAAAGTTAGTATGTATACTTTTGTTTTGCATATGCAGTAGGTTTTCATACCATTGGGTTTTAATATGGTTGGATTTTGCAAGGTTGGTGTTTACACAAGTGGTTTTAACATGTTTGGCATTCAATACATCTGTTTCTTCATTCAGTTTCTTTAATCAGTTAGTATTATTTTAATAATATCCTTACGTAAGGATGGGTTTTTACACAGCTGTCTTTTATTCGGCTGGCTTTTGTCCAGTTGGGTTTTTACACAGTTCAGTTTTCAAGGTCTAGATTTTATAGGGCTGGGTTTTACAAGGTCAGGTTTTCATGTGGCTAGGTTTTCATATCTGGATTTTCATAAGGCTGGCTTTTTTTAGACTAGGTATTTTTGTGGCTCATTTTTTTATTTCAGTGTTTTTATAAGCCTGGGTTTTGCAAGGTTCTCTCCCCTAGAGCTGGGTTTTGCCTTTTTTTTTTTTTTTTTAAAACAACATGGATGGGTTATTTTAAGGTGGGGTATTTCTATGGTTGTATTTTTAAGACTGGCTTTTTATACAGTTTGGATTTGGCAGGCTAGGTTTTGCCCAGCGGAGTTTTTAAACAGCTGGATTTTGTCATGGCTGGATTTTCAAGGATTGATTTTATAGGACTGAGTTTTGCAACTTTTAGTTTTCATATGCCTGGGTTTTCAAAGTGTTTTTTTTTTTTTTTTTTCCCCTATGTCTGGCTTTTAATAAGGCTGGGTTTTGCAGGGTTGAGTTTTTACATCTGGATTTTTATAAGTGTGGGTATTGCCAGGTTGGGGTTTTATAGGTCTGGGTTTACAAAGGTTGGGTTTTCACACAGCCAGGTTTTGACATGGCAGGGAGTTAGAAGGATTGGGTTTTGTACATTTGTGTTTTTATAATGCTGGGTTTTATAGGGTTGGATTTTCTTGCCTGGCATTTTATACAGCCTGGCACTTGTTTGGCCAGACATTTACGTGGCTGTTTTTGCAAGGTTGGCTTTTTATATAGCTAGCTTTTGTAATTTTGAGTTTTTATAGGGCTCAGTTTTTACACAGGTGCATTTTTACCCACCCACATTTAACAGTGATTCTTTTTTTTTTTTACTATATACTCTTATTTTTAATACAGTTGAAATTTTTACACATTAACCTTGGCTTTTTATATTTTTTTCAAAGTTTTTTAATACATTTGGATTTTTTTAATATCAATTTATAATTAGGATGCTTTATATTGTTGTAGATATTTACCTTTTTTAACAGTTATTTAGACTGTTATTTTCAAATTTATATGTATATAGTTTTTACACAAGTGGTTTTAGTATATTGGTTTAAGACTTTTTTTTCAACTTTTTCCTATATTGACTGGGTTTTAATACAGTTGTTTTTCATTACACTTGTCTTACTTATCCCATCTGGAGCATACCCAATGAAACTTAAAACAAAATATATATGAAGGAAATATAGCATAGGAGATAATACATATAAGTTATATGAGATCTGAAAATTCATTATTTATATGTATATTGAAATGTAAACACAATAGAAGAAATAACACTAAAGCAATACACATACTGGCCTCCAGTTTGTTAAGCACACCACACTTGAGTTCACTGCTTTAAGCTCTCAGCAAAGTCAGTGGAAATCTAGTCATTCAAGCCCAAAAATAGATGCCTGTATTCACACACGGACTTCACCCACTACTTTTTCTCTCTACAAAAAGGATTTTTTTTTCTTAATTTACTGTACATGTGTTAGAACTTTATCAAACAATACTTTTACACAAGAGCGTCTGGCTCAGATATTGATGTCTATTCTTACCAAAACCAAGACTTCCAAATTTTAAGGTCAATCCTGGAGCCTACAGCTCTGTGTCTTTGTCATATAATTGAATACAAATTATAGTAAGCTTTACAAGAACACTGACAGTATTTTAGAAGATATCTTTAAACCTTTCTATGTAACTACATTTCTGTCTGGCAGAAGAGAAACGTATGTACATACGTACAACATAAATTAATGAGGTAATATAATAGCTATGTTTACCTAATAAAATAAAGCAATCTCCATAATATAGGCATTTCATATCTGAAACAAAAGTATATCCACATACAGAGCCATACTGAAAGTAAGACACATTGCAAAGTACAGTGCTACTACTGAGTATACAGTGACTGCAAAGGCATCACTACAATTAATAACAACATAATTAAATGATTTCCATGCCAGTGAAATAATTAAATTATTTCAGTGACAGGTGAGAGACCAGCTGTAGAGTATTCTGCTGTCCTTCTCTCTGCTTTTGGAGCAGGACTGGAGAGTACTGGGTACATACCTACTCACACTCAGAAACATGCAGTCTCCTCTACTTTTGAAAGCACATTTTGACTCGTCTAAACTGGATGGAGATTTTATGGCCAAATTCAGACAGCTTAAACCCAGTCAGTGTTTCAGCCTTGAAGACTTAATGAGATTTCTCTGACCTTCTCATTTAATCCTTTTTTTCTCTCCACAGGCTCAGATGCCTACTCAAATTTTCTTGTCAAAATTCATAGAGTAACTTCTAACTAAAACTTGGATTAAAATAGGAATCCAATCATTCGGAGTCAAAGAACCATGTTACATTTTCAGTAAAGCTCATTAAATAATTAAAATAGAAAAAATATTCAGGTGCACTGTTCAGAAGTGAGAAGAACAGAGGTTTTTAAAAATGTAGAACTTTGATTACCGAATTAAACAATCTAGAACAGAAAACTGTCACGTATAAAGAGCAGGAAACTGTTCTAAAATACAGTCCTCAGTTTAAATTGTTATTTGCACATTTCAAACACATTTGAAGTTGTTACTACACACCTAATTAATGAGCCATATATATTTGAACACCTGTATTTCATTCTTCATTTATTTTCTTGCTCACCCACTGGGAGGAAAAAAAACATTTGAAAACATTTAAATGAATATCTAGTCAGTAGGTAAAACAGCAGTTGTCTCTAAAGGACGACTTATATTATATGGTTTGCAGCTGCATGACCTTCTGTTCTGTCTTCTGCACCATGACCACACCAATACAATACACTATATATTCTAAGGTATGTGAAATTCAGCTGCCCCAGAGCAGAAATCCATTTCATTTCTTTAAGTGCTACACTAGCAGATGCTTGGGATAAACTAACCAACTAAATTCTGGTCACAGCTGACTGCTGCAAACTATATCCTGGGTGAAAGAAACTGATCATTCATTGCCTTCGTTGCTATTAAGTAGGAGATAGCAGCCAGCTCTTCCTGCTCTACCATTCTAAACCGAAGACTGCTTAAGAAACAGATGATGCTTTTAGTTATAATGCATGCAGCACCTGGTTTAGGTGGAGGGTTTTTTTTTTTTGATTTCTTTCCCTCCTTTGCATGCAGTTACTGCACCTTTTTGGATAGTTGATGAGTATAGAGAGCAGTCTGGAGTCTTGATGGAGACAGATCCTGACACTGGCAATTTATGTCACATGGCCATCCTCAGCAGGAGCTGCTTACTGACCTGCCTCATTTCAAGAGCTATAAACAGGAGATAAATGTTTGGCAAATCTCTCTAAGACGTGTGTCAGAAATTAAATCAAATTAGCCAACATGACAGTATCAAACAGGAGGAGATCAATGTGGTTTTACTGATATTAAATAGAACTGTATTAATACCAGTGTCCAAAGCAAGAATGCATGAAGAGAACAGACATTTAACAATCATGAGTCACATGTTACAAACATATCATCCTGAACTCTATGTTTAACTGTGTTTGACAGTCTGTCAAAACTCAGTGCCATACCTGAAAGTAATTAAAGACCATTAATACAAGCATCAAAAGATGTTATTTCCATTTGACCTGCTTAAATTTTTATACTTACTAAATTCACTATGCACATGCATATTTTACACATTTCAATGAAAGCTGACATCTCTCATTTAATTTCTTCTAAGCCTACCATAATGAAATGAGTCTCATGCCAGATTTTTTCAGTCACCGACTGACTGAACTATAATACCATTACAGTTTGGAAAACATCTACCAAGAGAATTTACTTGTTAGTTACCTAACAGCTAACAGGAAATGAATGCGCTAAGCAGATGTCTTCCTGCAAGATGCAATCCACGGGAGATCTTTCTTTGCCCCCAGTTTCGCCAGAAAATAATAAGTTATCAAGAAGTAGAGGGTGGATTGAATGCCTTGGGCACCAACTTCAATCATTTCATATCCCCACATCCTACTCTTGTCCCAGGATGTAAATTGTTTTTCTGGTTTCCCTGCTAGAGGCATCATGGGCATGTCTACTTAGAGGAGTCCATTTCAGTCCCTTCCCTACAATCTCAAGTACTCTATCCATTTTGAAATATTTACTCACAAAAATTCATACCAGAAGTTTTAGTTTGTTCAATGGACAAGTTAAAGAAGAATTAAGTAATTTCCTACCCAGAAGAGGAGTCCAAAGAAATACTTAGTACAAAATGCAATTTTATATTCCTCTTCCAGCCAGGTTACTTCTAACAGATTTTGTTGCTAAATGAACACCAGTCAAGAATACAAGAAATCAGCATATTAAAAAAAAAAAAAACCTTGAGTTTTTCCTACATGTATGTTCAATAGACAGGCTATTCTCAAAAAATTACAAAGCCACAGGAGAGAGAGAACTCCCCAGTGCAACTTCAAATGGCAAAATACCACAGCTATCTAGCTATCTAGAAGTTAGATACTTTTCCCTATGTCTAACATACTTATCTAATACTTAGGTGTTTGTTTTAAAGATATATATTCTTAATTTTATTTCCCCAGTAATGTGGTTGCTGGAAATTATTTTATTTCAATTAACAACCAACAATAAAGTGCAGAAAAGCAGCTGTTAGTGAGTACTAATATCTCATATAGGAAAGTGAAAGAAAAATTTTTTTCTAAAATCCTATGTAAATAAGTATTTTACAAATCATAAAAGTATACTGCCATCAGTAAATAATGTGTCTTTTTTATTAAAATACTTTTATATGTATTTGTTGGCAAGTTTGAAAATACAATAACAGACTGCAAAAATAGTAGCTGATTTCCATTAACGTGTACATACATACACAGAAAATTATTCAGCTATTTCTCTTATTCCATAAAGTTACAGTAAGTTACAGCAACCAAATTCTCAGTGCAAAGGCCTAAATTATGTGGTATTTTAAAGAGTATTATCTATAGCCATTCAGGATCAAAATGATTTCCTAATTCTGGGAAAAGAAATCATTAGTACGATAATTACATTGTCAGTCACAGAAAGTGGCTAATACAGTCGCTAGAGGCAACACAGCAAAACGGTACTGGTGCTTAATCGGTTTTTCCTCCCTCCCAGTCAAGATTTTTCATATTGACCTTTAGTGAAGGATTCAGCGGTCATTAAGCTATCACATAAAATATTTCAGTCAATTCAGACCTCCTGATAAGACACCAGACGAATGCTGCTTTGGAAAGAGAACACGTTTGCTGGGCTATAGACCCAAAATTACACTGATTTCATGGTCCTCCATGACTTAATAATCTGGAGACTTGTGGCAAAGTGACAGAACAAAAGTGAACCAGCTGACACTAGTCCAACACAAGTTAAAGCTTTGTCATTCAGGAATAGGCCTCACCTATAACTTCCACCTCCTTTAATCACACTCTACCACACTGCCTATGCTAACACTTCACTGCAAGGATCAGAGTCAATAGCTAAAAAGTACAGAGAAGCATCTACCTTCTACCAAATTTTTATTTTACATCTTTGTCCCAACTCACATCTCAGATAGATTAAAAGATAGGTAGGTGTTAATATTACTGCCTCTGGCACCAATCTGTGCACACTGAGATTGGTTTTCTCCGTAATTTTAGAATGGACACTTGGGTCCATTAACAAAATTAATACTATCCTAAGCATGACCTATTACCCTGATAACCATTTACATTGTTGCAGTACATGTTATCTTGCCACAAGGTGCACTCCATATTCAGTGTTTTATGATTCAACTCTATCTTCATGTTAGGCTGAATATTACATATTCAAAAAAAATAAAAAATATTCTACTTTCACAAAGTTCTCATTGAAGAAGAACTTTTCAGAACAAAAAAGCAACAAAACTATCCTTCAAAATTCATTTTAAAAGCAAGTGAACACAAAATTTATCCTTCAAGCTCTGTTTCTCATGCAATAGAACAGCCCACAAGTCTTTCATCTGTTTTGATTTTTCATCACATACCTTAGTCATATTTGTCCTTAAAAGGTATCTAATTCATTCCTTTAACTGTGTTCCCAGTCTGTAGCAATCTATTTCAAATACTTTTTTTTTTTTTTTTTTTTTATCATTTGGAGAGTTCTAGAAAACCTCTGAGTAACCCAAAACGAAAACATCCACAGGAGGCTGAAGAAACGCAGTATTAATATACACCACTCCATTTCAGTCCTATTCTTTCCTATCAGTTGCCTCCGTTAATATAGGAAGAACATCCAGCTGTAAACTAGCACAGCAAATTGACTTTTTAGGCATTGCTTAACTGCACACATAGCTGCATACTATCACTTATGTCAGTGCACATCAAATCTGACCACTGCTTCGAAGCAAACAAGAATTACTAACACATTGCTGTGAGAAATGTTGTTCTGCCACGTGCTGGGGGAACATGAATGATAGTATATAAGGAAGAAGGCTTTTAAGAAGTAAACTTTTGTAGAATTTCTTCAAAAGTTCTTATAATCTTTACAGCTTTTATGCTTCTTACTGAGTTTGTTCTATTTCAGAATTGCCTTCTGGTAAAATAATCTCAGCTATCTGGTAAGGAAACAGAAGTAAAGCAGGTTACCGCATAGTCTAAGGAATATTTCTTATACCTATCAAAAATGTGATACATTCAATACAGTTTCCAGCAGATCAAAAGTCACTCTCAAAGTTAACTATTTCAAACTGTGGGCAATGTAAGTGCTTTCATATTACTTGTGCATGTGCTTAATAAATTGATTTTCCATAATGACTGTAGCAGAAAAAAAAAAAGTTATAAATGCTATATACTGTTTTTCATTATCTGCAGGGAATAGCCAAGACTGACTAGTTTATATGAAACCCAAGAGGCTTGTGAGATTAAATTCCCAGAAATAGGGGTCAACACCAACTTCTGAGAGAGGCAAAAATTATTACTGAACTTGCGTTCATTTACAGAGATAGTTTCAAGTCTGAGAACACAGAAACACAAACAGTATGAGGGAGTCTGTTTTACCTTCTGTACATGGTAATTACAAGCCTCCAATTCCAACTTCAGTTCATAGACTGTATTGAGTACTTCAGATATTTGACAACATATCAGCTAACTTGCTGAAGACATGGTTTGAGTCATTTCCCAAAAATTAATCGGTATAACCCCATGCTTTACTCTAGTCACACCACAATGTGATGTGAAATTAATAAATCACATATAATCTTTTTTTCTGAAGACTTGATATTGGTTTTGATGGAGCATAGTTCCAGTACTGTAAGGTAACTAGCACTATTTGAGAACATAAAAACTATTCTTTTGCTTCATTTTCTGTTTCTAAAAATAATTGACAGCTCATATTGTGCGTAGGTTCCTGCTCATGATAGTCCAGGCTGCTAACAGATTGCTAATCTGATAACTGATCTATTAAAAGATCTTGAGCAGTCAATTTCCTCTTGCTTTCCAACTACAATTTGGGGAACTTATTTCCCGGTGTTGAATAGTATAAATTACTGCCACAGTACCTAAAAAAGTAATGTTCCTTAAATGAGTCCACACATATTCAAAACGTACTCTCCCTCCTCATGACTACTGCTGATAAAACCAAAAAGAATCTAGGATCAGAACGTACTGTTATGATACATTGTCCTAGAGTAGAAAAGTTTTCTATGTGAGAGGAGAACAAATCATACCCACTTATGGTCAAAGGAAGTGAACACCAGCTAGGAAGGTGACATGAAACCATACAGCACTGACAAATATTCATGTCTTCCAGACACATATTTAATACAGTATTTACTAGGTTTACAGGAACAGACAGGAGAGCCTATACAGAGACAGCAGCTGCAGACAAAAAAAATAATAATAATAAAGAAAAAAAACGCCACTAAGAAATTAATCATTCCCCACTGGTTTAATACTGATTTAAGAGGGATTTTAATAAGCCATTCCATCAGGGTTTTAATGTTAATGCAGATAGAAGCTACTTCCCACAATAACAAGCCACCTCAGCTAGCCTAGAAAGCAGGTATATTTTTATATCCTCACTTGTACTGAGATACTTCTTGGGGTCCTGGGCATGGGGTAAGATGCTGCTGTATTAGGTTGTGTTAAAAAATATTTAAAAAACAAAACAAAACAAAAAAATAATCAGAAGAGAGTCTCTTTCCTAAAGTTTCATCGAATTGCCAGCCTACAGGCTAACCTGACATCTCTTGGAAAAAGGCATGAAAGCATCTGTCTCTACCAGCCATTACTAGGTTTCAGAGTCTCCCAGATGGAACTGATGGCATGGAGCTTCTGAGCTGTTGCTGCTCCCTCTGCTCACCTGCTAATGGCCTAAGGGGTAAACTGGCTGCGACCCCAGCGGCAACAACAGCTATAGGTCTCTTCTCTCATCTTGCTTCTGCACCAGCCTGAAAATTACATCTCTCTAGAAACCACGATATCCTGTAACAACTCTGCCTGCGCACCTACGCAACAGATGCTGCTGAGAGAAATCACCTCTCCTCTATAATCCCTGTAGCATCACAACCCAAGGGTAAAAGTAATCAGCCACAGTAGGCTTTCTAAAGTCTCCTACTAAAACAAAAACAGTGCCCCAGGAATTCCTAGCTTTCTGTCTAAACATGTTTTGAGAAAAGTGAGCTTAAATAGTGTGCTTAGAAAGCTAATGAATGTAATTAATTAGGACAACACATGCAGCTTGAATGCACTTGTGAGTTATGTACTTCAATTAAGCAAAGGTACACACCTACGTATTAGCAATACCTATTCCCAACAAGGTCCCTAATAGTCCCTATTAAATTATTTTCTATTAAAACAAAACTATTAGTAACAACCAACCAACAGAAGAAATTTTAAATGACCTACACAGTGTCAGAAAAACTAAAAAATGACATGATGGGCAAAACTAAATCCAAATTCCTTATTATTCCACTTTCTTTATTGGTCCACTTGGTGGATAGAACAGGCTGTAGGCTACTAGAAGTGCAGCCAGATGTGGTGTGTGAGAACCCAGGTAATATGTTACGTGTACTGACATATGAAATATGTCATATGACATAGTGAAATATGTTTACTCTAGCCAGTATCAGTTCTTTAAGAAAAAATTATAAAAAAAATTGCTAAACCGTCAACATTTCTCTATATAAACTATACTACAGCAGAGAAGAAAAATAACATTTTTGATTAACTGTTTCTCTAAAGATGACAGAATAGCAAAAACAAAGGAAGTGAACCAGTGGTCCACAAAATGATTTCATGAATAGGAAACAGAGACAGGACAACTAGAAACTGACAGTTACTCAACGGCAACGCTCAGCCAATAAAAGGTGAATTGGACAGCAGAAGCAACGGTGTTTGTGCTGGGTTTCTATATGAGGGAAGATTAATCTAAGCATAAAAGCCTGTCTAATTCCTTACCAAAATATTTAAACTGGAAAGATATCCTGTAAACTGAGTGACACTGTTCCTGTGGTTTTTGAAATCTGACTTCCAAAAAAAATACTTTTCAGAGAACTTTCTAGAGTGCAAAATACAAAGTATTACCAAAAGAAAAGACAAAAGAAAAAAGATGCTATACAGGGAAAGCAACCAATTATCATCAAGTAATTTTGCTATCTCTAGTCATGTTATCTGATTATTTTAGTTTAACCAGAGTGAATGATACAGTATTAATGGACAAAAGAACATAGTTAGCAAGGTGATCAGAACACAGATAACATCACAGACATTGAATACATAACCTTTCTCAGACAGGGAAACTATAGGTGACCCACGCAAGTCTGAGGTTCTGTCTAAATCCCACCAATATCAATTAGCAGCTTCACGGACTTCAATGAACCCTGTCAAAGCCCTGTCTGACCTAATTAAACCAAGGAACATCTTTTTAACTACGTACTTCAGAGTAAAGCTGGGACAGCAGACTAAAATTCAAAGAGCATAACAGAAAATAAAGACAACTGCCTGATGTAGCATCTCGCATTCACATGGGTTACCACCCAATGAGTGATGACACACATTGGACCGTAAGCAATGAATTGAATTTTGTCAAATGAAATGAGCCAACAGGATAATTTGAGCCAAGATGTTTAGAACCAAGAGCAGAAAGTATTATTATCTGAGATAAACCTGTATTGTTATGTAAGCAATATAAAGATAGCAGTAATGTTAGCAGAAATTTAATCTTACTGGAGCAAAAACTATGACCTCAGAGGCACAAACATCAACAAATACACAGCAAATCCATTGCTGCATCCACATCAGTTTGGTTCAGGAATTCAATTCTAAAACAAATACTTCTAGTTATTGCAATTTAGCATACTTTGATGTGCATTGCAGAGTTCTCTGAGTGCACAAACTAGAGTTCTTTAGCAGAAAATTAAATAAGACAACATGCCTCAAGGAACACACACTCCACATAATATCCAGTTCAGGACACGAATGACACCGAGGTCAAGGTGAGGCCCTCAGACATGCATAATGTGTACATGGGTCCTCAATAATAGCTGTTTTGCTTTCTAGATCCAGTGCTATTAAACTATGCTACCTGACACATTAACCATAGCCTACATACATCGTAAGTACATGCATACAAATGGTGTCTGGAGAATCTTCCCAGCGTATCCTAGAGTATAACTGATCTGGACATAACAGGATGAAGAAGTGAGGTAGTTCTTAGTAATGAAAAAGAATCTTGAATCTGAGTTTAGAAGAAAGAATGCAGATAGAAATGCAAATAATAATAATGACTTGGGAAGAGCTTCAACAGAAAACTGAAAAGAGCATATCTGTCCCCTGCATTTCTTTTTTTTCGGGGAGTTCATCTCTGGAAGAGGCCTACACTGCAGCAGCTGAGAGCTGTTTAAGAAGCAGGGATTTAGACTAGCGATGCCAAGTGACAATACTAAGGCTTCACTTTTGTCTGAAAGCTGGAACAGGTATTTTTTAAAGAAAATTGCTTGCCTTTGGCTACTGATTCAAAAAAAAAAAATCTGATCCCCATCCCACAGGAGGAACTAAAGCAGTTTTAAAACTCCTTAAGCTTTCATATCGGCATTTAGGTGGGGGAGAGAGAGAGAGAGAGAGGGGGAGGGAGAGAAAGAGAAAGAGAGAGCAGCCTTAAAACTTAGCCTAACATGAACCGAAATATTAATAAAAAATATTCTCAATCTGAAACAATCACAAGTCTTCAATTGAGTGTATAATCTGAAAAGTTTAAACACATGAATGCTGAGCTAGTCTCTTCTTTCATTCTATTATTCTGTTTGGGAACTGGGCAGTTAATTTTTAACACTAGGATGGCTACTTTATAGCTAAAAGGTATTTCCCTTGGCCTATATTAAATGGTGTTTGCTTGAGAAAGTCAATAAAATATACCCAGGGAAAACTGAAGTATGAAAGAAATTTCTTATACTGGAAAATGGCCTGATATCATTGACAGTAATTTCCCTCCTTATTGACTGCTTCAGCCCAAAGGTCAAGGGATAAATGAACCATGAAACACTTAAGTATGGTGTTTCTTTGAAACTCTTGTTACTTCCCAGATGTAATTCTGTGCAGGTCTATTGGAGCCAATTGTCTATGAGAAGAAAGAAAATGGCCTAGTCACTCTAAAATGGCAAGGGGAAAGATTTCAGTTCTGCCTTTTGTTTGGGACTTTTGTTTGCCATGGTAAACCAAAAGCACAGGTTAACACTATTTTAAGCCAGACTTGCCTATGAACACTAGTAATTAACTCTGAGATTTTGGAAAAAATATCACTTATTTCCAATAAACTGTCTTCCAGAAAGACTAACTTAAGTATTTTTCCATTCCATTGTGTTACATAGATACACTCAGTGAGTTTACAAACTGGAGTGAGTTTATTAGAAAACCATGAATTAGCTGAGACCCTCAGAAATGTCCCATTACTTCATTTTTTTTCTTTATAAAGTTGCCATTTTTTGGTTTGCAGTCTCTGTAGTTCTGATCCTTGTAAATACTATTCATTATTGTTCAGGCCTCTTGCTATATTTCATAAATTATTCTTGGCCTGATTAGGAATTGCAGGAACAAGCGTCAAAATAAAATTAGGGATGAGGAGGTGAGGTAAATTATTTCTAGCCGAACAGCCAGCAGCTAAGCACAGACATCTCAATGGTCATCTGATGAGAAAGGTATGCAAATACAGATAATCCCTAGTACATTGTATGCATTTAAGAAGCCAAAAAGTAGCTGAAATATGAATAGCTCCAGCTATGGCCTGATAGTAAGGGAATGCCCTTGTGCTATTTGTATATCTCAAATTCAGCTGCAATATCGCCATTCTGTAAAGAAACTGATTAAACTTTGCTCTGTGGCAGCTTGCCTAACAAGCAGTTTGTGGGATGGGTTCCAAACTCTGTGGCAGTCCATCAGGCTGGCCCTCAACAACACAAGAGCTTACATCAGAGGTTTTCTTGGTCTACTCCAAAAGAAAATTTTCTGAAAACCTCCTCACACACAACTATTTTCATTTTGGGAGAGAGGAGTTGTGAAGGAGTTTCATTTTTTTTATTTTTTTCCCCAATTATTGCTGTAAATCTTCCCTCATATCAAACTTACATTTCTCTGTGTTCTAGTAGAATAGCTACTGTACTTGCTATTCCTTAAAAACTATGAAACTACAGGAGGAAGAGAACCCTCTGGTGTAACTTAAATTGGCAAAATACGACAGCTATTTAGAAGTTACTTTGTTGGACAACACATCATATATATTTTCATGAGTACTTAAAATAATCTCTATATTTGTGAAAAATCAGTATCAATTCCCACAGAAAGTCTGAATAGAAAAAAGCATGTGACACTGAATACTGTTCACACTAAATAATTTGCTCGGATATATTAACCTAGAGGTTAATAGAGGTGACAGGAGTTACCGTGCTGCATATTACAGGCATGTTGAAACACTGGGTCCATTGTCTAATCACTGCTACATCACAATGATAAATTTCTCAAGAATGACTGAGTTGCTTCTGTCCTTCAAAACATTTGGTTGGAAACACTACTAAGATTTGCAGTTAATCTGGACCAAAGGCATTAGTAAACCTGTGTGTATCCTCTTTAGGGATGAGTGTTTAGATAACACTCTTAAGCTGGTCTCTTTTTCTAGTCTATTCTATGTCCTGATGCTCTCTATAGAAACAATTTAGCTGATAGAATCAATGAAAAGAGGTACAAAATTGCTGATGACACAATGCTAAGCAGCAGTTCAAATAATTTAAGATGACACAGGAAGGATTATGAGGGACTTAGCCACTGAAAATTACCAAGTGTTTGTTGGCATTCAGTGTAGATGGCTACAAAATTAGATGAGACATTTGAAATAGGAGTTGAAGGACAAAGATATTTTGGATAATATCCAGTTAAAAAAAATAAAATCAACTTTTAACAAAAATGGACTATTACTGAGGAGCCATGGAGGTTAGTACTCTATGTCAACACTAAAAAAAAATAAATAAATAATGAGATATGTAATTTTGGGATGGTCTGTGACTTTATTCAATGGCAAGGATAAAATAATGATGATGATAAAATACTTTAACTGGCAAAACAAAAAAAAAAAAGTAGATCAATGATTGGAAATACATTAATGATGGAGGGTATTTAATTAGAGCTGTGAGAAATGGTAAACCTAATGCATAATGACATTTCAAGGAGCACAACCTCCCTGCAAGCCCAGTAAAATCTTTTTTCTGGCTCATTTTAGAAAATATTAAGTGAAGAAATTAGAATATCATATATAGACCAAAGACAATGAGTACCACATGACAGATCTTTGCTTGTGTTTACTCACTGCTATCTATATTTGAACTGAGATTATGAGAAAATAAAGAAAAATTCTTGATATAGTTTTGATTTGTTGAATAGAAGTAGAATTTAATTCTCTAGAAAGTAAGATTTAATGGGCTAATTCACATTGTAGGAATAATATTGAAAGATGCAAAATTTTAGCAATAGAAATCAAAACAGCAGAAAGGGTTTCTGCCAAAAAGTCTCCTTTCTTGAGAAACAAAACTTTTTTATTTAAATACAGATTTACTTGTCTGACAAAGATCTGGTCATGTTCTTTCTCCACAGTGGCAAACAATCACAAAAAGATGTGTCCAAAAACTGTTGGTCTCTGCAACATAAGCCACCAGTACAGCTATTGCTGAAGAACAGCCTATATCTTGAAGTTTCAGTCAAATGCATCACAGATCACAAAACACTTTCAACATCTGTATGGCCAACTGCAATCAATACCAATTACAAGGTAATTTGGGAAGCTAAAAAGCTAAACATACCACCTTCTCTGCTGAAAGAATAAAAAGAAATACTACTATTTAAGAATTTTAACTTAATAAGTTAAACTATGAATTGGAACAATTTCTTCAAAGAAATTGCTATAAGGGACTAAGAGCATGCATCATTTTTAGATTGATGGTTTCTGAGGAGCATGCACTCTAGGGAATGTCAAATACCAAAATAACCATGAAATTTTCTGTCTCGTGGAATGCCTATGATGAAGTTATAATCTACATTAGAGGCAAGAATATTTCAAGGACTGATGAATACAGGCATCCATCAGAAGTGTTTGTTTGTTGTTTTTTTTTAACCCCCCCCCTTAGGGACTCATCTTGACATGTCTACACACACTGGGTCTTACTGCTGTAGCTTGCATTTACCATTAAAAGCTCACTCAGCAGCATGTTACCTATCCTCACAAGACCCATCCTTTCTGATGGGAGACCATAGAGGAGTCGTTGAGCACTTCCAAGTGCCCCTTTTCCTTTTCCTGCCTAGGGGTTAAGCCTTGTCCCTCCATGTGGTTGACATAGGATTTTTTTTTCCTAAATCCACATAAAATGCCACCAAGTTATGTGTGAGTACATATGGAAAGTTCATGGCTTTTAACAGCCCAACACATTTCATGTTAAGGAGCAATTCATTCATTTATGGTTCTTTTTACAGCACAGCATAATGCAGCGTGGCTTACTTGGGCAAGCGTATCAGCTTGTGAACACACATGCTCACTTGAAGTTTCAACAAACATTTCTTTAGTGCTAGTCAAGGCCAGTCAGACACAGTTCAAGTACGGCAAGCATCTAAGAGACTGGGAAGGTGGGAAGAGAGTGAAGGAAGTCCTTTCTGATTCCTTTCCTTTACAACTTGGCTTAAGTCCTTTTCAATACAGACACTAGAAGGTTATCATCGAACTGTATATTAAGATTACAAACTAACTGTACTAACTGTATTTTAAAATTAAAAAGGATAGTTCCTGAGGACAAGAACAACATTATAGCCAAGTTTTCAATTTGCATAAGAAGTTACAAACTCTAACTAGACAACAGAAGAGCGATATGAGATTACCATCTGGCCCTCCTTATTTGTACATGAGGCATAATGGGATGGATGGCCAAAAAAAGAGCAACAGGTGATAGCGTGCTGCCTTCAGTATCGTTTCAGTCTTTGCCTGATGGGACAGACATGTCATCTGTCTGTCTGTCTATGCCGAGCAAGCAAGGCAAGGGGGATCTAAATTCTACACTTTTACTGGTATTTTTCACTATTGTGATTGTTCTTAATTTTTCCATTTCTTCCTTTTATTCTTCTTGCCTTTTTTCTAGTAAAAGCTGCCTAACTGACCAGAATATTGTTTTTGAAAAACAGGAGGTTTTCCTCAGAAAGATAGCTCAAAAGGAACTTCTAAACTACCCAGAAAATTTTAGTGATTTTCCTGGTCTCCAGTTTGCTGATTAGGTTACATTCTGTATATCCATTTCTCCAGTAGAGAGGCTCCAAGTAAAGCATCAGAGAGAAACTGGATTTCCATTTCTAATTATTTTTCTCGTCAGAAGACGAAAAGCATTGCTTTGAATAAAACATTTCTCTGAACAGTAATACTACAGGCAAGTGTCTGTTCCCTTCCTCCCCTGTACCACTCCTTGGGAAATTTAATCAAAATTGAGACTGAAAGAAGTGAAACAATAAGGGACTATCCTCTTGGGCATACTGTTGGGTATTTAGCAAAAGCAGCTTACATCTACCAACTGCAAGTTCCTGGGAAATACCTGCAGGTCTACAGCAGCAGATATTGACAAAGACTGCTTTGAGTTTGCATTGAAATAAAGAACATTTCTAGTTTCAGGAAAAGCCTCCTTCCCCATATAGATTTGCTAATACAATAAAACCATATTTTATGTATACATACATTCTAATTATTTGGATTAGGTTCTCCTCCTCTAAAATCATACAATAGAAAATAGTCATAACTCAACTGGAATAGGAACATGTGGCATCAGAATATATTGAAGCATTCTGTAGTATCACCTGCTAAGTTTACTCTGAATTTCTTAGGTATCTCCTTGCAACCTTAATTCTGAACACCTACATAAATGTTTGTCTTAATAAACAGCTGGCTAGACAACCCACAGGACTAGACCTACCATCCATTTCAAAACTTCACAGCTACAGATCCAAAGGTTCTTGCACCTCATGTTGTCATAAATTCCTCATTATGCAGCACAGAATTAAACTGAGCTTCAGAAATATCTTTTCCTCTTCTGAGAATGGAATTACCAGTTCCACTGGTGCTGAGCAGTAGCACTTAAGGGTTTTGCTTATGAACCCAGCAATCCAGTCTCCTTTTAGCCAAATAAAATTCAATTTTGTAACACATAGATGTTGTTACCAACACATAGATAATGTTACCAACTGAACTGTGCCTAAAACCCTACTGTCCTCCTATGAGGAAGCCTGAATTTTAGCCCAGAAAAAAAGTCAAGAGCATTAACCCAAACCCTCCACTCTCGCTATGACTTTACCAGAAACCTCTGTTCCCTCTATCTTCTTCCATAGCTGCTTCTTAAGCATGTTATTCCTCCTTCTACAGGTCCATTAGCCATTACACCTGGTTTCACAACTAAACTCATTCACCTGTTGCAGCCATACAATCTTTTTATTCATACACTACTGCTCCAGAGCTTTTCAACAAAATAAATGAATAAACGTCAGAAGTCCCCACACAAAACCAGTCACCTCAGCACTCTGTTTATATCCCTTCCTCAACAACATGCCTCTTTCACCTACACAAAAGCAATTATTCACTTTCACGCAAAGCTCTTTCTAGCCCTCTGCTCCTCTCTAATCTCATTTAATTCTGATGGGATTCAGATGAAAACATTGCTTCCAATCTACCATCTTCCTAGGTTACTTGAATGATAGACTTCTTTTATAGCCATTCTGACAGCACCTGGACAGATATCACAATCTCCTGTCAAGCTTTACTTGCTGTCATCTATCTGATCACAAAGTTTTAAGCATCTTCTGATGCTTATACAACCCTCAAAGCCTTGCCAAAGCAGACGTAATTCTTAATACAGATTCTTTCTTCAATGGTAATAGTCATCATGGCAATTTTTCAGAGTGTAAGATAATTGCTTTTATTTGTCGTGCTTTTTGAAATGATTCTAGTTTCCAAAAGGACTGGATTTTAATATGGCCATTTTTAACCACTTTTGGGAATCCTTATTTTATAAGCACATATGGAAACGTCTGTGAACCTCTGTTTTGTTTTACTCATATACCCTGTTTTCAAGGTGATGCTGCAGGATAGTATTTATTCTTTCTGTTTCTCAGAGTCTGCACTACCTTAGCATATTCATTTACATGAAACCTTATAGCATAATAATTGCATTCAAGGGAGCTTTTACATCATAAGTTTTAGAAATTAAATTTTCTCAGCTGAATATGATAAAAATGTAAGAATATTAAGCAGGACAAATTATGTTGTCTGTTTATAAAATATTCTGGTTTCTTCATTCTCATAATAGGAGAGGAAGAAAGGAAAATGAAAATGTCACTATTGTCTATCTTAAAGTTCAGACAGTTTCAAACCAAAGCACTGTGTATCATCAAAGACAGCTTTGGATACAAGCACTTTGAAACAGAAACGACCTAAAAGTATGTGTGCTGCTTAGCATGCTAATTGCTCCAATTCTGAGCAGTGATACAGTTCCACTTAACTGTTCTGCTTGCACAGTGCATGCACTACATATTTAAAACCCAAAAAACATCAAAAAGAGAATTCTAATTATATGTTTCATTAACTTGCAGAAAAATAGTATGCACAACTGACTTTGAGGTGCCATAATAAATGAGGCTGGGGGCTTTCTTTCTCCCCTGAACTAATTTATTCTCTTTGGATAATTCTCCCTCCAGTTGGAGAAAAAAAATGTTCAGAAAAAGAGTGGGAGACAAGTATTTTTCATGTATTTTAGACCATTGCTGGAAAAGGGCAAATGGATAGCCCATATACTTTAGTTAAATAACCCTAGACACTTAATATGAGCAAGATTTATCTGAATGTCTGTTCAAAACAGGTTTTGACAGTCTAAGGAAAAACACAGTTTTTGTTTTTGTTTTTACTTTAAAGATTCCTCAAAACTGGCAGTTTGTCCCTTAAAATCTACCAGTTGATAATGCATTGACTCCATTTTAATTCATTTTTAAAAATCATTTAAGGATATGTAGGCAAGCACATGAGGGGTTGATGAAATATTTTTTTTCTAGTTCTCACATATTTTACAATATGTTCAGACAACCCACCAAAACAATAAAAGAACACAGAGAATTTTCATACATGGAGCTCAAAAACAGCTATGTTGGTAAGCTTACAGCAAATGTTAAGTTTTTCTTGCAGGAAAAGCAATAGAAAATAATGCGATGCATTCTATTATCTCCAAAATTTCTCTTAAAAATTCCTTTAAAAAAATTACCTGTATTTATGATGTATTATTATAGTGTAGAATACCTTGTATAAGACAAATTTCTTTGAGGGTTCTTTCAGGGACTTTCCAGCCTTCTGGAGTTCAACTCATTGTCAGCTCATACAGTTCCACAACAGGATTATGTTCAGACACTTACAGTAATTTTATGACACCAAGTAACAGGAATCTATTCATAAATTGTGCTAACCTGAGAAGCATTAAATATCAGTAAAATTGAGTTCTTTTTGCAACATCAAATACAGTCACAGGTTTTCCTCCCTCTTCCACCTGCCAGCCCCCACTACTTCTTCCCTTCCCTTAAAGAAATTAAACTTATGATAATTTTGTTTGTGCCTCCTATTTTTGACTTGATGAAGCTGTCCTTCTAATCAGGAAAGGCAAAACTAAAAGTCAAGTGCAATCAGGAATTATTAGGCAAGAAGTATTTATTATGATAAGCATTTAAAGATAACAGCTAACACCATACTAGTCTAAAAAGTTAAAATTCAAAACAAATTAATTTTACTTTCTTTGTTTTGAGTTACCACACAGGTAACCTATAAATGGGTTGATATGCTCCTATCTTACACCAATCTTAAGAGAGAAAACATTTTCCAGAGCAAGATTTAAGCAGAGAAAATCTTAATGAAATCTGCTATTGTCATTTATTTTGACAGCCTGCACAGAAAGCAAAGACCGGACAGAACTAGAAACCTAACAGTCCCAGAATTTGGCGTATTTCAGATCAGTGTATAAGTACTTTGGTCATTGAAAAGTGAAGAAAGAGCTTTATATGTTATGTATGCACAGTGCCTCTGTTCTGTCAATGCTGGCTGTCAACTCTGCAATAGGAAGATGATAGTAAATGTTGTTCTGGACATCGTGGAGGAGGGCTTGGGTTTTCCACTTAAAAGAAATTCAAATACAGACTCATTCAGACAAGGTCATAAAATATTGTGTGTTCTGAAGCACCTCTCCTTTATGTGTGGGAATGGAACAAAGGCAGATATAATTTCTTCTGCCCCCAAATCTTTCAATTTAATTCAAAAGCATTTAGTTTTGTTTGGTTTTCTCAATATCATCAGGAACTTATGGTATATGAATCCGTGGGAATGGTGCTTTCAGTATCTTTAGCCCTGATCGCCCCTAGAGACTAAACAAAATTATAGTGTATTTCCCATGGAAACATGGGAAACAACTGGATTTTAACTATAACTGCATCATGGGATAGGTACTATAGATGTATAGATGGCTTCTCAAGGAAAACCTGGACCTCACAAGATCTGAAAGTACAAGCTTTGACAGATACTTCCAGGAAGTTCCCAGTAAGAAAAAAAAAATAATGAGGACAATTATAAGAATATTAGAATATGATTGCATTCTCCTAGGAAATGGAGAATACCACTGAACGCAACCACTCCACAGAAAATCAAAAGTTCACCTGCAGAACAAGAGAAGCCATATAAAAACATTTCTAAGAAGAAAGAGGCTTCATTGAGAAAAATTTCACACCCTCATTACTTCAAAATTGTTTAAACACTCTGTTTCAATATTAACAAAGAAAAAGCTCCACCACTAGGATGTCAATGTATGAGTAAAAGATGAGAAACGTTTGCCTCTTGCAGGGCTTTGGGAAGTCACATTGCCTTCAGACAAACTGTGTTAAATTGTGTGGCGGAGTTCAATTCCCATCTTTTCATAGGTGCTGACAGTATGAACTTGTAACAAACAAGTTGACAAAATGACAGCATTTCAGAGTATTTAAAGAATGACTTGTCTCTCCTTCCAGCCCTTCCAGTATTCAACTTAGTGTCTCTAAGTCCCTGGACAAACCACCTGTATTGCCATGACACTGTATTATGACAGCTGACAGAAGTCGATTATTTATGTGCTGCATGAGCAAAGTGTATGGTATCTTACAAATGCAGAAAGTGTGGTCAGTTTAGATATATTTTTATAGCATACAAATGTCTAGTTTTCTTGTTCTTCCCCTTTCCCTTTAAAAAGAGACTAATAGCAAGGACACATGCATTGATGCCATCTGCCACCCGACTTGGCAGCATTGGCCATGGCTCCGCACCTTCCATTCCCACCTAATGCTCAGTAAAGCCTCAGCCTTTGACTCGGTACCACCACAGCTCCCATGGCTCTCAGCAGCAGTGGGCAGCTCTGCGATGGCCAAAAATAAGACAGCCTACAGAGAGCAAGGAGCTCTTCCTAACTGAGAAGATACAGAGATAAAAGTTTCATTTGTGTTTGTGAATGCAAGTGCTCAGAGATAAAGGGCTGCCTTCATGACCCACTAACTGGAATTGACAAATTAGGTTATTCTGCTTTTCTGCATTTACTTCTGATATATGTTCATCAAGTATACTTTTCATAAAACACCCACAAAGGTACATTTAATTATAATTTGTTTTTAAACTCAGTTAACATTCTAAGCAGTAACATAATGTAAAAATTGTAAAAATACTGAAGACTTATCAGCACATTCCAGACATTGGTCATCGTTCCATATTTTAGCAGCAATGCCTGTTTGCAACTCAAGCAACACAGACTAACAATCTGCAAAAATCCCAATTTTCTATTTGGGATGCCTCAGGATGATAATTATTTGATATGAGTTTCCACAATTTCAGGCTAAAACTAGGATCTTTGAAAATTATTTTAAATTCTTTTAAACTTTCAGATATTTATATTAAAACATTTTATCTGGAGAAGTTCTAAAAAAACGTAACAGAAGAACAGTGATGATTATATTTTTAGTTATGCTTTACACTTGTATTATATGAAACAGATAATTATCAACCAATGTCATCTGAAGGCAGTGCTAAAAATTTACATTAACGTATAATTTCAAAACTAAATAATTACTTTTGCTATGGGCCCCTTGGGGAATTAGCATGTGAAGTTCATCATCCCCATTTCAATTACAGATATAACACAAGTAAATTAAGCCAAGTAAATTAAGCCAAGTCAATATTCTCTTAAGTCAATTTCATATATGCCAATGTCTGCTGGAGTTTTTCAAATAACCTATACACAGCAAGGAACTTCTTTTTTCTTTTTTTTTTTTTTAACCTAGTCTTTTCCTACACAAATTTACATGGATTAACATCCATTTAAAAGAATCTTCTATTTTCTCCACTCGTTCCATGTTTTCCTAATTTTTTCACATCTTTATTTCCTATTCAGGTTGGCACTTTTTCTGCAACATTTCTATTTCCTTCATGCAGCAAGGCATCTTGAAAACTGAGGAATACAGATCACGCTGGTGCGATTCATATTTTATGCCTATACTGTATATTGGTGATGTAATCACCAATCAAATCTATTATGCTACTTTACATTCATTGACTTCCTTTATATGTGGTGCGAAGGCAATATAAAGTAAAGGCAATTGCCCTAGCTTCATGGCAAAAATGGAGCCTCAGTGATTTAATTATGCCAAAGACCTGAATATAGCAGAAATGCTGAAGCACTGATCTTTGTAGTCTGCATCAATTTCTTTGTAATGCCTTAAAGAGAAGCAGATGAAGTGCTTGGGATTTCTACAGTTCACAACATCTGTTTCCCTGCACAACTGCATACAGACTGCTTGAAGACCGTGTGGGCCTAATGGTCTCTGCAAGGGATTTATTTCCAGAACAGCATATTCCACTGCTGCCATTACATTTCAGTGCTAGTGCTTGCTTACTTGATGCATATAAATTAAAACATCAGGAAGCCCACTGCTACTGAGAATTCTGTCTTTCCTGCATGTTTTAAATATTGGCAGGGTACATTGCCTCTTTAGACATAATCTTTAGTGAATATTGGGTAGATGATGTATGATTCAGAGCAGAGATCAGTGAGACTGTGGTGCTGCCCATGCACTAATCCCTTTCCTGGCTATTGCTCACTACCAATAACCAATAGCAATACCAATAGCAAAGTGAATTACATGCCATGCAAAGCGCACACTAAGCATTTCCACAATCAGGAATTCTGCATATCATGATTCCTGTAACATTCCCCTCCATTTACTACATGCTAACCTTACCAGCTAGACCGATGAACTTAATAAACTAAGTCAATTTTTATTAACTTCACTCCTCAGTTCTAGATCCTGTAGTAACCTGCTTCTCAAGTGTTGCAGCTAAGCATAATATTTCATTTGTACTCAAAACCTGATGAGAAAAAATAACTTCAAAAGTAGATCTGACATTTCTTTTTAACACAGTCAGAACAAGCCATATGATACATTTACCTTCTGCTCATGCGTGGCAACACTGAATTAGGACAATATACAGATTTGCTAATGAACATTTAATTGCCATAGGCCTGAAGGTCTCTTGGTTTTTACACTGCAACATTTCTAAGGCCTTGCCTATTAAATGAAGATGAGTAAGAAAGAAATCTTGACAGACAGAGCAGAAAAAAAAAATTTAAAAGATGAATGCTGGATGTTCTCATTGAATTTACATACTGTTTGTGGCCCACAAGCCTGGCTCTTTCTCTGGCTGGCTCCACGGCTATCATGCTATTTGGCTGCTTAATTTTCAACCTGATCATTTCCTGAGGAGTGCTGTACAGCCAATTCTCCCATTTGCTGAGTAGTCATCCAGGGCCATCTCCAGGCTCTCCTCTCCAGACAGTCTTTGAGCCATTTTCTATGCATTTTTCTATCACAGAAAGTTATATCATGTCACAGGGAATAAAAAATAAATAAATAGAATTTAAAAAGGGCACCTTCTTGGACATTGAGAGCAAACCTGTGCACACTGGGAGCTTTTATGGCAACTTAATGATAATGCCTAACAAGGAGATAAAAGGCCTGCCCCCTATCCTGCTCTTTTAGAGGGGACTGAGATTTTAAAAGCAGGTGTATCTTGGCAAAGGCACACAGCAACTCAGGTGCCTTTCAGCTGCCAGCTCCAGGGCTCTTTCTATCTAAAAAGTCTTGTCCAGTAATCAAAGGCAGTTTTCACTTCGGGCATTGAAGACAGAGCAAGAAAACAAAAGCAGTTTTAATCTAAAGCTTTTTCATCCCATCTTTCTGAGGAAGGGAGATATTGCTGAAGAGAGAGCACTTCCCTGACCAGCGGAGCTGCCACAATGAAGAAGACATTCTCAAAAGTGTTCTTAATTAATAAGCACATGAATTGAGGGATGATTTCAAGGCTGAGCACCCCCACTGAAACAGTGACTGACTGTAAACCAACAGGACTTGTTCCTCAGATGCTATAAAATCACAGTAGCTCCATCTGGCACTCAGTGAGTCCTCATGGAATTGAATTGCCAGACTAAAAAAGGGAAAACTGCGCTCTCCTGTCCACTACTTGATTACTAAAACCTCATGTTTCTGGTAATAATCTCTATAAGAATGCATTACGTTTTCCATCTTCCATTCCTTAGTTGTCTTGAGAACATTTCTCTAAACTATAACTGTAGTTTGCTTACTTTTAGAGTATTTTATTCTCCTTGAAAATGCTCTGAGATGAATACACTGGGGAAAACTGATATTCTTCCAGCAACAGGCAAAGCACGACAGCCGGAATCACCAATACAAGATGCCATCCATTTTTGGTTTCACATGAGACAAAACCCTTTCACAGGTATCAAATAAGAAAAAGATGTTAGTACATCTCACTGACAGATAGGAAAGATGACGAGTGTTACAAGTTCTTGGAGTTCATTACAACAGATTCTGACTGCAACAGGCAGCTTTTGTAAGGAGACCCTCTTCATATCTTAGACTTTTGACAGGAATAGATTAAACCACGGTCATGCAAAGATCTGGTCACAGAATCAAATATTTTGACCAGATAGTCACGTGTATCATGACAGTTCTGTCTTAATTCTCTCTGTGCAGGAGCAACACAAGCATATTTGAGCCGCTATTTTAAATAAGGACATAATTTCCTGCTTAGAAAAGCCCTTTAGGGGCCTTTTTTGCTTGATTATTTTCAAATGCATTTAGAGATCATCAATACATGGTTACAAGTATCTACTTGACAATTCTGAAAGGCTTTTTTTTCCTCCAAATTAATACCAGAGCAGAGATTGATAGCACTCTTTCTTAAGCAGGTGCTCAAGTTTAAGGATTGTTTCAGTTCTGGAACATCAAAAATACATCTGACTGTGTTATTAAATATATTAGTAAATAATATCTTCTTTCTGGAGTTGTAAGACTTGGTCTGTAAGTTGCTCGTTACCATAGTCAAAATAAAATAAATAAATAAATAAATGATTCTGTGCAAATGAAAAAGGTAATATCATTTTATTTATCTTTAATAAATCGACAAACACTGTTATTTTCAGGCAAAAGAAGTTTCATGCTCCACATCGTAATTTCTGTTCTTAGGAAAGGGAGAATTTATTCTACAAGGAGAAATGTGGTATTGAAACCTAGTAGCCCTACTTGCAGTAAAGAATGTGTCACCTTTAGAGAAGACAGAATATATACATGTATCTTGCAAGATTCTTCAGTTAGTTCACCCTTTCTCATAATTGCAACTAGTTCAGTAATAGCTAGAGCGCAATAGAATTTTCTAGAATAGAATTTTCTTCCAAGCATACATCTTAACATTTTATGCTTCTCCACTGCTGCTTCATCACTCTAGTGGTTTATATTCTTAGAGTGACAGAATGCTTCTAGATCAGAAAATGTCTGAATTCAGACCTCGCTGAATTAAGTGTTATCTTATGTTGCTCTACATGTTGCATTTTGCCAGTCTTTCATGGCACTAGATTCTCAGCTAATATTAACTCTCAGCTGGAAACACTTAAACAGTCTTCAGTTTACCGGCCTGCCATTCCCTACACTGTTCTTTCTTTAACTCAGCTACAGGGATTGCTTGTGTCAAATATATTCTGACAGATATTCTCAGTGCTTTACAGTGCAAACATCACCTGAAGCTCTGTCTTCTCTCTTAAAGCAAGTCAATGCTACACTAGCATCATCTTAAAAGTAGAGAGGGGGGAAGATTCCCCCTGAAACATCATTAGTGTCACCAGCAAAGTTCATCCTAATCCTGATTAAAAAAACAGAAACAACAAAAAAAAAATGCTTCCACTCCATAGGCCTTCACAGCTCAGCGAGTGGAGGGAGGTGCAGAAAGAAAGCAGCCAGAATTGCATACTGAAACCAGGCTTTCAAAAGCACCCAGAGGGACAATTAGAGCCCACAGCATTCTGAGCGGTTTTGAGAATCTGGACCCTAATCACTCCTATTGAAGTGTTGGATGGTGCCAATCCACAAGAAACATCAGCCTAGCCAGCACACTGTAATAGAAGCAATTGAGATGCAGTCCATGAGGCTTCATCATCAAACAGTAGAGGTACTGAATGAAAAAGCAGTTCTTTAATTTGGGACACAGCCATACCCAACTGAAATCAGAAGGTATTTAAACCACGTAGCGTAGCCTTTTCATCCTGTTTTAAAGTGATTTTTATTTATTAATTCAATGTAAGAGAGAAATGGCCTCTAATACCATAATATCATTGTCACAGGCTTCAGGGACAAAATTAAACACATTTATCTCTTTTGGACAATTACTGACTCACAAGAGGACGAAAGCCCTCTGTTTTCATCCCTGAGCATTACTTGCTAATTGGTTCTATGGACACAGTAAGGAGAAGTTCCAGCTCAAACCAGTTTGTCAGCACTGCCTGCCTAAGCCTAGGGGATACCATTTCAGAGCATCATAAGCAAACAACCATCGTTTGTCCTTACAGGCCAGCACCTGTACACTTTATTGTCTATATGCATAAAAGCACTTCAGCTCTTCCTGCTAACAGAAGTCAATTGAGGCTGAACAGTGAGAAAGAAAAGGGAATAATCACAGGACTATTGATCCTTTTGCTTGAGATAAATCTATTTTGTTCTATTTTCACTTCTTGGTTTGCTCAGAGTAGAGTACAAGAACTTTGTCTATGCATGACTTTTTTGTTCCTATATATTTTTATTATCTTAGCAAGGTGACAGAGGTCTTAAAATCATTCTGAAGTATAGTTGTTAAAGGAGAGCATCATCCTTCTGTCTAATGAAGAAATACAATAAGTAATATTAGAATATGTTTTAGACTTCAAAATCGTGAGAATACTAGATGATACAACCAGAAATTTTTTACACTTGCTCATTGAAAAGTTAAAATGGTCATGCTCCCTTGTCACACTTCTGCAAAACATCCTTAATGGCTAAATTTGATGACTGGATTTTCTCTGCCTTGTAGAGTGAATACCCAGGTGACACAGAACCACGCTTGAACTCTATACTTCATGCTTGAACTCTCGCACATACTGGATAAAAAGGAAAATGAAAAGCTACTTGGTGTGCAAGGGCTTGCACAGCTGATAAAATTTAGAGCAGCTCCAAGCTGAGGGACCACACTTATATAATGCAGCCAGAGCAATGCAGGGCAGGTACCTTTGCTTTCCTTTCTGCCCACTGCAGTTTTGCTGTGAATGTAGATATGCTGACCCAAATGGTCTTACCCAATAAATGCCAAGAGTCACAATATGTGTACATAAATGTCTATGTCCACATGCAGCATCTTGAAAAAGGACATAAAAAGATTTCACCTCTCTAACACACCAGTAAGCAATTTAACCAAAAAAAAATTGTACATGGAAAATATAAAAATCCAAGTGTCCTTCCTTTCAGCTCAAAGCTCAGCTTTGTGGTTCATTCCAAAATAAGAAAAATATTGTTTCCATACCCTAAATCCCTACTTGAGAGTCAGTTCACCATGTTGTCTTCAATGGCACAGGAGACAATCGTGAAAGTTTTCTAATGTAAGCTCTGTGCCATTCATTTACTTTTAAGTAACTACAATCTCTTGTAATCAGCTCTAATCTTTCAGCGTCTTCCTCCACCCAACACAACTTTTGTTACATCTTTCTTAAGATAAGGTTATCAGAACAGAACATGATGTTCCATGCAAGATTAGCGAGGCATTAAACATAATAGTAATTTGAATATATTATACTGATAGGTATCACTGGATGATGCAGTTAAATGTAGTATTACTAGTTCATTTTCAGTCATGAATAATCTGTTTACAATCTGTTACAATCTGTTAACCTCCTCAGTAAACTACTCAAGGGACTCCAAAATCAGTGTAGGGAACAATAATTCAGTCCAAATAAATCATAGATTGCATTTAGTTCAGAAACTAGTGCATGAAATTCAAATATCTCATACAGAAAGGCAGACTAATTGATTCAAATCACTTCTGGTAGCTTCCCAGCTGTGTGTTAAAGAACCACTACCTCAACTATAGAAAGCCAGAAATCTTGTTGAGGTGGGCACAGCATGAATGAATGGAGTTTGCAGTCTCTTGCCTGTAGCAAAGAAGCCTGCATTGAAATCTTCCTTTTTCAATTACTAGCTTTTAAACTGCTACAGGATCATTGCCTTTACATAATAACTAACGTTTGATGACATCTTCAAAGAACAAGGGTCATCCTCTTTTGTAAAGAAAGAGAGATCATTTCTAAAATTTTGTTTATATGAACCCTGGCAGAGCACAGTGTCTGTGTCAGATGGGCCTTCTAGGTAGGCATTAATACCACACAAATACTTTATCTACCATACATGTTTGCATCTGTGTGGGCCGTGGTGTTCTCTTGGATTAACAGAACTATCTAAAATAGAGTATTATTTCATATCCAAAAATGGGAGCCGATGGCACAAAATCATTATCTTCCCATGTTTACTTCCATAGTGGTTAAATTATCATTATATTTACAGGATTTTCAGAGTCTAGTTATACTGCATTAGACTCTGCATTTGTGGATGGGTATTTTCTACACAAAAACACTGTTCTTAATCTTATTATTACCCCGGCAGATATGCAGTTCTGGAGCACCGACCAAGATTAATTAAATAGGCACGCTATTGCTGAAATCTCCCCTGCTTTGCTATGTCTATTGTCACTGACATTTCTACATCCAGCAAAAGATCTGCTTAAAGAATATATATGACTAATACTGAATAAATCCAGTGTAATGAGACCTCCTGGGAAACCACCCCTCCTTATCTGTGCAGGAGAGGAACTTTAGCTCCTCTTTGTTCAGATGGAAGAGTAACAGGCTGGTCGTGGGCTTTTAGAATAATTTATTTATGGGCTTTTAGAAGAATTTACTTCTTAATTGCTTGGCTAGCAATTCACTTTTATTCTCTACAACCTGATAAATGTTGGTAAGCGCAACAAACCATATGTGACTTGGAAATAACAGTTTGCGCTACCAATCTGGTGATTACTAGTGTGTTTGCAAGACTATAATGGCACCAAAATTCATAAAGATTGTTCAGAAAAGCAGTGATTCAATATCTAGGCTGAGATTAGGTGAACTTCTCATACTAGCTAGTTTCATATTCTAAAAGTCTCCCATTTTTTTCTTATTTTTAATTTGTTTTTTAATTAAGTTATTGCTGGGCAGAGAGTCTTCAACTTCAGTCAGTTTTGAACAAGTTCCAGTTACATTTTAATTTAAAATGTAAAAGAAAACAAACCACCTCATACAGGAAGCTTCTGCCTGATAATTTGGAAATTGTGTATTTTACCAGAGAATTAATCTTCATTAGCATATTCTAAATAAGGTTGCACAATAAGACTTCCCATTTAATATCGCATTGCAGGGAAAACTGAAAGAATCCTACTTGCTTGGGGTTGTTTTTGTTTGTTTGTTTTTTTTAAATAACATGCATCAAGACTTTTAGTATTATTTAAATATTCAAGTCTTCCAATGTGAAAATAATGCTTCATCACTGAGAAAAAAAAATATGAAGCAGATTCCACTGAAAACCAGGAGTTAAATGGCTTAAGTTGAGTATAGGTAAGAAAAGAATGAGTTCCTCAGGGCCACATGTTATTGTGAAGGAAATAAAGCTGAACAAGTCAAACAGAGTGAGAGATGTCAAGAGGCGAGCAAGAAGCTTTGAAATGCCAGGCTACAGTGCAGAGTGAGTGACAGCCCTTCCACATCTAAAAGGGGCCTAACGTGACTGGAATCGACAAGGATTTTTGGTGCAGGAATGAATCTTTTGGGTGTGTATATATTTTTCAGCTTCCCTTTTTCTGAACGTTAAAGACATGTTTCTTTCTAGAGACTGGAAGTGAACTAGAATGCAAACAGTACAAAAACTACATACAAAACAAGAACAAAATAGAAAATACAGTCATGGAATAGGTAGGATAATTACTTCAGGTATTTGTTTTCTCTGAACCACTATTATTCTGGATTTGTTGATCATAATACATACTGGGAAGAGATGAAAAGCATCTAAGTTTCCTAAACTCAGCCATCCCCAGAAGCATGACTGTTTCAGGATGTATGCGTTATTTCCTCCCAGTTTCTTTAAAACACACACAAAGGAGAAGAGTGGTATAATTTGTTTTGCTCCTACTATTACTATTCCCATCTAGTGGATACCTGAGCCACCATCATTCCATTCATGCCAATGAATCTTGACAGCTCTAATATAAAAAGCTTCTCCAAGGAAATTACTGTACAGTCTTCCTTCTCTGTTGAATGACTGCATCCTTTTATTGCAATATTTTTATGAGAATCTCTTGAAATCAAGTACTAACCTGGTAAAGCTGCTAAGACAGAGTGGAATGCAGGTTTAACTGGCCCCCCGGGGATTTAGTGCTGGTTCAAATATTGATTAATTGCAGAATAGTAAAGAGAAGGGGAGGGGAGTTGGGCATATCCTCAAAAAATAAAATAAAAAATAAAATAAAATAAAAATAAAAAAATCAGAGTGGATGTAAACTAGTCTGCTACAGCTCCTAGCTGAGGAACTGAGCTCACTGTTTCTCAGCCAGCAGAGGAAAAGCTTGTTCTGCACCAAGGCAGATGCCAGCTGCTTCCCTCATGGTCTCCTTCTCTGCTGAAATGTCAGCAATCCCTATTCCTTGAGCATCTTGGTAGTGTCCAGGATTCCCTGTTCCCCATCTTAAAATCTATCTGTGCTACCCGTCACAAGCATTTGAGCTTTAGCAACCCAAGAAGCCCTTTTTGGTGTTTCCATGTATATGCAATCACTGACAACTTCAGCAAACAACAACCTCTGCTTTGCTGTCACTAACTCACTCTCTTCATGTGTATGGGGTTTATGTGGCGATGTTTGGGTAGCTGGGGGCTGCAGGGGTGGCCTCTGTGAACAGAGTCCAGCAGCTGCTCCATGTTAGATAAGTTACAGCTGGCTCCAAAGGGACCCGCCGCTGCCCAGAGCTGAGCCAGGGAGTGCTGCTGTTTGTGCCTCTGTGAGCGCAGATTTAAGAAAGGGAAAATCTACTCAAGAATTGCAATCTACTCAAGAAACAGAGCTGCTTTTGTCACTTTTCACAGCTAAAAAAAAAAAAAAAAAAAAAAAAAACAGAAAACAGAGTGTTTTAGTGCTTACTTAAACATGAACTATTAAAAAAAATTGATAATTTAGTGTTGAGGCTTAAAATTAATGCATATTTATATGGTCTCTGATAACAGAAAATGATGTTTTCTGGTGTTTAAGATAGTTTGGTTAATGTTACACTATAGTAGTCCTGACTATACTTGTATTGCCTCCAAGCAGTAAGCCTGTACTTCATTTAAAGAAATGTCTCGTTAAACAGGTATATTAGCAGCAAGCTAAACAACAATTTTTGTTAACTTTATGTTTAGATATGAAAAAACATTGTTGTGGTACTGTGACATGTGGTTCGGGATTTGAAAAGAGACACACAAAACATAAAGAATATTCTCACATAGGTAAAATAAAGAAGTCACCATAAAAGAATGTTATAGTTGTGAAAGTACTTCATAAACAAACTTGATCAACTGAAGACATTTAAATTCCAATAAAAGTCCAAAACAGTCAAATCTGTTTCCTGTTATGGAGACTGCAGGACAAAACGCTACCAAACACTGTATCTGAAGGATAACAGGAAGAAGAATATCTCATGCTGAGCTACTAATGCTTTGAGGAGCAAAACAGAGTCAGAGCATGCTCAGTACAATGAAAGTCATCCTGAGCTGCAGACTGGTAGAAATGATGCTGTATCTTAAATTCTGCTTGAAACAATAATCTCAGAATTTTACCTTTACTTTTCCCTTACTGACAAAAATGCCACTTGATTATTGCCACTGAACATCCGTATGGTCAATGGACCACATCAGGCACCAAGAAGATGGTTCAGTAAAACATTTGGTAGCACTTCTAACAATTTGTGAATGATTTAGAACTATGATTAGATAAAATCATGTGAATAAAGATTACTGAACAGTTCACACAAAATCAGATTTGTGTGAAAAATTCAGATTCATTATCGTCTTGTGGAATGGGAGGTTAACTTTTGATCAGGGAACCAGTTCATTTATGCACTGAAGATAGAACAAGTCAAAATAACAGACAGCCAGTGCCATGAAGCAGATTGGGTTCTGAGAGGTTCTGAGGAAACTTTCAGAACCAAGGATGACACACCAGATATTTCTGCAATTTTTTAATAATGAGAATACAAGTTGTTCAGACTCCATTTTCATACAAGATTATTTTGTTGACATCAGTAGCCTGTAAGTGTTCTGTGTTATCACAGCAAGAATTAACTTACCCTAATACCAATATAGATAACTTAGCTCACTAATAACCTCAACTTTTACAAGCTTTTATTATGTGATACCTGAGAGAAAGACAGTGTTTATTATTATTATCTACAGAGAAATAGCCAGGACTAAATTTCATATTGGTCCCATCACCCTTGCTGACCATAGTCTTTCAGGAGTGTTTACTAAGACAGATCTTCCATCTTTGGGTATTTAATGCAGTGACAAATAAATACATTACCTGAGATGGTGAGGTTAAATAGAGCTTTCACTTTTACATGTTTAAGGAACATGTTGAATACCTAATTATGCGTCAGGCCCAAACTCCAGTTTAGTCTAGTAAAGTTTGGGGATTCATTTTTGCATCAAAAAGGGATGAAGCTGTAGCTGTGCTGTTTTTTGTTTTGTTTTGTTTTTCACCTTAAATGTAAGTCTTATGCTCCCAAATTGCTTATGAACATCTGTGTCTTTTATAGACACAGAATAAAGTCAAAAGTGACTAACGCTCCTGTATACGTATATCACTCTGCTATACTGCTCAGTCCCCGCTTGTGCTGAGTTTCTTTTCACATTGGAAAATAATAATATAAAATCTTGATTGTCCGTAGGCCAAACTTTAAACCATAACAACTGGTATCCCTATGCCATTTTAATAATTATTTGGAACAGTATTACCAAGACCAGATTTTTTTTTTTTCTCCTGTGCTACCCAGGGACACTGGGAGTCCTTTCTGAAGGTCTCAGAGCCTTGAAGCCATGCTGCATTCCAGATGTGGGGCTCAGAGTGGGATCAAAGCTAGGAGATGTAGTAGTAGTTATCATAAAACAAAAATTGCCTGTTTTGAACATGTGGCTCAGCTGTGCTGTCTGAGAGCAGCTTCGGCAATCTTCCCTAAGAATCTGAGCAAAACCGAATGGCTTCCTCACTACAATTGTTTGTTTTGTCTTTTCAGCTAAATAGCTGTGCTAATTCTTGAGGAATTATTCCAGACTTGGAATTAATGAGATACATTATCATTGCAGCTCTCCAGCCAAGACGCTTGAAACACTCTACCTCAGGTTCTGGAAGCAAACTGTGATAGCACAAAACTCCACAGAGACTAATTTATCATGCTACTTAATAGGTTATATTAACCCATACAAACCACCATGCTTCCAGCATTTCACTGGCTTCCAGTACCCAAATGAGCTCATTTCAAGCTGTTCAGATAGCACTACCTCAGCAGCTGCAATGCAGCAGCTTGTAGCTCTCAGTAAGTACAGTAATCAAGGTTGATATTAATATATGAAATATTTAAGTATGTGTGAGAAAAGGACTGACAATGATAATTACTATCATAGAAGATTATTTTGATTAAATGATGCTTAAGTAATTAAACTTAATTATTTGAAACCTTTCCATTTCCAACTTTAGCATGTTTGGTTAAACTGTCACGTAAAAATACTAAGGTCCTGCATTAAATAAACCATGTTTTCAATATTGCAAGCAAATCTTGACTCCAGAACAAAGAATATGCAGAAGATTATTTCATAATTTTTGTTCTCATGTATTGAATTAATTAAACCTGACTGTTTTCCTTGAACAAACTTTGAACATTCCCTGTTATTCAGTGTATGAGTATTACAAGGACAAATTTCCTACATGAGAAGATGTGGCCCGTGCCACAAGCCTGGCCGAAGCCTGGGCTGGGGCAGACTACTCCACTTACCTCGTTTCCCATGGTGACCCCTTGCTCCTCGCCAGGCAGCTGTGTGGTTACTTTGCTCTCACTCACCCTCCTCCCGCATGTCTGGACACGATGTGGTGGACGTGGTGGACACAACGCCAGTTGACGATGAGCACTCCCCAAACCATGGCCTCAGCAGATGCTCCTCCAGTGACCCTGAGGGGCCGAGTGATGAGGTGAGTTTGCAGCCACAGGCAGAGGTGTCAGTCCCCACAGCTCCTTCACAGCCAGCTGAGGGACCAAAGGAATGGGGTGTCACATCCCTTCAGGGCCCATCCCTTGAAGGGATGTAACACCTCTCCCCTTCCCTTCCCTTCCCTTCCCTTCCCTTCCCTTCCCTTCCCTTCCCTTCCCTTCCCTTCCCTTCCCTTCCCTTCCCTTCCCTTCCCTTCCCTTCCCTTCCCTTCCCTTCCCTTCCCTTCCCTTCCCTTCCCTTCCCTCCCCTCCCCTCCCCTCCCCTCCCCTCCCCTTCCCTCCCTCACCTCAGGGGCCTGCTCCCAGCTTTGGGCCTGCCCCAGCCCCGCCGCCCTTTTTAAGCCCACCGGTTGCCCATTGTGACACGTTGCCCATTGTGACACGGCCACCGCTGTCACGCCTTAAAAACTCCCACAGACATAGTGACAGCCAACTTGCCCAGCAGGAAATAACATCACAACTTAGAAACAATCCACCTCTATGACATTCATCATATGAAGGAAGAATTCATTTATTTTTAAATAAATCTGATTTCAGTCTCTAAGATGAGACACTCACTGGGGGCACACTCTCACGCCCACAAGCACTGCGACAGGTGGCAGCACTCTGCCGAGCACGCAGGCACTATGACATCTCCAGCCGGTGCTGTGTTCGGGATTGCTGCCAGTGACAAGGAGGACAAAGGGCACCAGTTTCAAGCCCCACCCCACATCTGCAGGATTCTTATCAGGAGCACACTGGTTTTGGATGTACCCCTTAAGAGCCAGCAGAGATTTATCTCCCTATTTTGTCCCACCCTGGTGAGTAATGAGGCTTTAGTCACTATCTCTGTTTCAGAGCTGGTCTTCCTGAGAAATTGCAGGTAGACGTGCTAGGATCCCAATCACCTCCTACTTTCGATGTTAGCAACGCAGCACTTCTAGAGCCTTTTTCCTGATGGTATTTGGTAACCCTGCATTCATTCACATTCACTCTCCCCTCACATCAATATGAACATTTTTACTACATTTTTTCAAAGCCAAAGATTCCTGGGCTTTTACATATATATATATAGTATGTATATATATACATATAGTACAAGTATATATATAGTATAAATAGTAGGCACTTTGGTACCCACTGGTAAGAAATGACAACTACCTTTTGTGATTCATAAGTTTTCTTCTCAGAACTCTCTGGTGTTGACCCTCAGTATTTCAGCAATATATTACCATAAACTTTCCACTTTCCTTGCCCAAAATCACAAATGAAGATTAAAATTCACTTTCTTCTATGCAAATGTTTTGTCTATAAATTCTAATCTGATCCAGTCTTCACATTCTGTCTCTCCATTTTGTTGGATTCTGGCAAGCTACATGGTGAGCCTTCCCACCTCCATTATTCCCACCTTCCCATACTCCATTATTCACCTTATATTATCCCTTTTAATCCGAGAGAAACTGCAAAAAAAAGTTTGATGAAAAGGGAATAGATACTTGCCATTGATAGGGCAGACAGAAAGAAATCTGTTTTGTATTTTTGACCTAAACATGTCAGAATTCCAGAAAAATACTTTTTCTTCATTGTATTTTCAGTAAGGAAATTCATCAAACCCAATTTTATTACACAAACCATTTTTTTCCCTAACTCATCAGCACTCTGTCCCTTCACTTCCCCTCTCTGACAGTCATCAAATTTTTTCTAAGCAGCTGTAAGGGACCGGGAAAGAGAATGGCAGCATTTTGTTATTGTTTAAATTATAACCTTTCACTATCTGGTCAAAGGCTCGAACTTGAACAAAAGACTAAGTATCCAATTCTAAAAGAAAAAAGTCATCACTGTATGGAAAGGCAAGCTTAAGTCTTAGCAGTGCATCCAGGAGAGTTTCAATTAGAGTAATTACATAACTGTAGTATTTATTATGAAGGAAAAAGCTATAAATGAATGCATAGAATATAAGTAACTGGTTTGATGCTTACAGTTGGGGAAAAATGTAGAAATGATATTTCACAAATTTGTTTAGCTAAAAATAATCTTTAAATCTTAAAAATAGATATTAACTAGACAGTTTAGAAAAATATAGAACAAATTAGAAATAACATTGAAATGACAAACTTGGAGCAAAAACAACCATGCAGAAGAATCTGTGGTGATACCATGCTCAGGATACAATGGTACTATTGTGACACTGAGTTTCCCTGGTATTAGTTCACAACTATGACAGGCCACAGTATTGAAAATTAAGGGGTGCTTGTGGTCATAACATTTGGAATTCTTCCAGAGTAACCTTAATGAGCACAATCATTTTTGTAAGTGCTCATTCATTTTTCATATACCCACCCTGTCTTCCATTCTGCATTTAAACATATTACACTTGCACTTGCAGTGTTAACAGATATCTAATATTTTAATGGAATTTTAGTGAACTGCTCTGTGTATTTCCCCAAACGAGGAATGATTCATTAGGAGCTGAAGCTAGTCTGCTTTTTTGTTCTAGCTAGAGAGAAGACAGCCTGGAGGTATATTTTATTAATTCCTAATATAAATGAAGTTAGATGACTGTAAATAAAATGATTATCTATGCTGAATAAGGAAACAGGCATAGTAGAAAAATTATGTTTCTGCAAGCTAGGGAATGAGACAGCAGGATAGAAATTTGTAGAAAGATGAGATAAAGAAACCTTATCAAACTGTAAGCACTATTTTCTTCTAGATCCCAAAGGTGAAGAGCCTCTGGAAACTAAGGAAAAAAATATGTAAGTATAGTTTTTTTTACACTGAAAGCCTTTTCTGTCTTAAAATTAAACTTATACCTGCCTTACTGATGAACTGTAAAATGCTATCTTCCATTCTACTCTTTAATGCAGGTATATGAAGTTCAGATAAAGTTCTTTGTGTCTTCTGGAGATCCTTGAAAACAAAATTAAAAAGTGTATACAACATACATGCCTCATAACATTATCCTCAGATAATTATCAACTTATTTTTTCACCTTACTTGTATACAAATATTTCTTACATAAGGCACTGAGCCTTATCACTCTGTCCTTTACGTTTCAAATAGAATAACCTGCATGGCATGATTTAGTATGTGTTACAAACGATACAGTTGCATAATAATGTAAATTACATTAACATCATAATATATTATACCATCTCTCATATAATTGTCTTCTGTTAAACACCATATTCCAAAACTTTTTAACTACTTTGTTTTTCTTTACAAGCCTAAGCCATTAAACACCTCAAAGGCTGTTGTCCTGAAATTCTCTTTTTATTTAATACAAAAGTTCTGCTTAGGGAATCACTGCTGATTCAGGAGAAACTAAACAGACACTGAAATCTAAGTTAACAGGCCTTGAAACCACATTAATCAGAGCTTTATAAATAAATAAATAAACAAATAAATAAACCACAGGTGAATGATCACTTTAGTAGGCTGACAGATGAAACAATTAAAACTTTTTATGTACATTCTTTTGCTTGCTGACTCCAGTCACACTCAGTGAAGAAGCTGAGTGCTCATATCCCTGTTTTGGAATAAATATACCCAATTTAAAAAGATGCATTTCGGAGTGTATTTCTTTGGCTTTGTGGTAGAGCAGACTTAATAACAGAGTGGTGTGCATACCACAGTAGATCAGCATGCAGAACTTTAATTACAGCTCTGTCAATTTTAGACCCTCAGATCTTGCTAAAAACACCATTATATTGGAAAAGCTTGATTGCATCAACCGTGTAGCTATTGCTTTTTATGGTGGAAAGCATTTGTTAAAGGTGACACCATTTATATCCATTTTCTAGTTCATCAACATGTACCAGAGTTTTCTTTAATAACATCAAATGTATAACATCATATCTTAAAATCATAATAAAAGGGGTAGTTTTGCCAGCAAACAAATTAAAAAGTATGAGCTTTCATATATAGTCATCAGGAAAGTGGGTAAAGATTTCCAATAAATACTTGCACAGGTTTAGAATTTTAATGAACAAAACACTTCCTATGTCAATTTCCTTTCACATCCTAAACATTTACAATCCGATAATTTTCATTTTAAAGGCTGTAACTTTTTGCAAGGCCCCATTTTGGTAGCAGCTTATTTCAGAACTTCTCTAAAGGAAATTTCACATGGAGATAGAATTGTAAAAAGCTGACGTTCCCAGGAATGTAAACAAACTTTGTCTTTACTGAGCGCAGGTTTCCCTGATGCAGACACAGATTAGTGGGTTAGCAGGTATTTGCTTGCGCAAAGGATAACAGAAAGAGAAGTTCACCATTTATTTCAGCAATAGTATTTTCCTAAGCAATTTTACAATGTCAGTTATCACACTAAGACTAGAACTTCTTGTACAAGAACTGATTGCCTTCAAGGTGACTAAGTGATAACAGAGAAAAAGGAGGTGGCAGAAGTTCGACTTATTGAACAGTAGTTTAATCTTCTAAACCAAAGGTTAAAAACATCTCCATTTTCAGTTTAGTTACAACGTAAGAAATAAGGGCAAGAAAGATTAGACCTTTTCCTTGCCTGTCACTCAGCCAGATCAACAATTAGAAAAACAGGCATACAGTTTGATTTTCCAGAGTCCCACTCAGGGACGTGAGTTAATCACTTTGCCTAGGTACATCAGGAGATACAGCCATTTCATTTCTCTCTCTAATTAGAAGCTGCTGATCAGCGTAGGCACAATTAACTGTGGGTATATGGCCTAGTCATACACATAAACTTGGCAACACAAAGGTCACTAAAATCATTTGGCCAACACACACAATTTACAAAATAACGTCTGCCTGCTGTATCTTTCTGAGTTGCAAAGGTTTCCTTGTTCAAAGCACGTTTTAAAGGCTTCTGGATTTCACATCATAACTATGAAACTTCTGTCACCCACATACATTTCACTTGCAAATAAAAAGAAGATGCTTTGTGAAACAATTCATTTCTACCTATCAAGCACAAATCTGTGTTTCAAATGTATGAAATAGTTTTCTTTTTGGTGTTCTTGGTTTCACACTTCACAGTACTCCCAAGCACTGTACCTTTTGTATAGCACAACCCTGCTTTTTACAAATCTGAAATGACTACATTTTCACAGTGGTTTTAGTTACAGAAAATTACAAAAGAAAAAAAAATGGATTCACCTCAAACCCTTCCCTCAAATAAGAGGGAAAAAAACAATCAAGAACAATATTTTTCTACATATTAGCAACATTTTGGCTTTATCTTTAGCAAATAGAAAGAAAATGGAAAACGTTCATTTGCTATGTGATGAAACCATGAATTATTTTTCACATTACATGAAAGTAAAAGAACTAACATATCTGATCAGTCCAAAAATCCATCTTCCTGAATACCTTGTCCCTGATAGAAGCCAACTGGATATATTAAAGGGAAAGGCATTAAAACACATAAAGTAGTTACTTTACTTACCTTTACAACTCCTGGCAGTTACACTACTCATATGCTCAGGAGTACTGCAATAATTAAAATCAATTAATATTGGCATATTTGCAACTGCTGAGATGAGGGGAGGGGAGAAGCTGCAAGAGTGCATCACCAATGAGAGAGGGCTGAAAGAATGCATCTGAGAGAAGTCAGCTGTACAAAAGCACGTGAGCATGTCCACAAGTTTGCTCCATAACGGAGACACTGGTCAGTAGCAATTCTGACTAATCATTTAGCTAATGCTTTTGGCTCCTCTACTTTGGAGGACTCCTTTCCTGGGGAAAACCAAACCCAACCAAACCTCTTCATTCTCCCAGAACTGAAGTAAATGTAAATAAACACAATACTGACTGTAGCAAAACTTGCACTTTGACTGAGAATCCACAGAGAAAAATAAAAATCTAAATTAGTTACAGCTGTTAGGAGAGAAAGCTGTTTTCTGCTCTCTGTTAAATTGGAGTAGGTGACAATGTCCAGGGATTAAAAAGAAGATGCTATCCTGCCAAATTAATGCCTCTTCCTAGAACACCAACAGCCACAATGAAAAAAAGTTATTGAAAAGAAAAGGAACAAACTTGGGTTTTGATATCATTTGGAACTCCACAAAGCTAAATAGGAATAGTAATGGCAAGGTTTCTTCACACAATTTCTCCTAGTCACTTAACCCAACAGGAACAAAGTGCAGGATGCTTTGATTTTTGGTGGGAATTTGCATATGGAAAAGCAAAACGGTATGAGACACTGAGTTGCCAGCAAGACCAATTGTTTACTTGTTTTCCTATTTAATTTGGAAGAAAAGAAGCCAAAGGAGAGCCAATGAGGTGTATTTGCATTGCATACATTTGTTTTCAAATAGTGTGCCACAAAAATACTAGCTGGAAATATATCCTTTGTGTATTAAACACAAACATATGAGTGGAAAAAATATTAAAGAGCTTACTGTTGCCTTCTATTCTGAAAGAGAAGCAAATTAAAGGGTGAAAGGATACTTCTTTACACACAGACCCCTTCTTCCAAATATTGTTCAAACACTTCCCCACTGGCAGAAACAACCACCCCTGCCCTGCCCCAGCAGTGTCCCATTCATTTCTCCAGACACGCTCAGAAATGTTTGATGTTGTCCTCTGCAGTACTCAGTATATTTTTGTGGAAGCCGATATGTATTTATTCAGATAAACGTATCTTAAATATATTTTTATCAGAGGTCTCAATTGCTTGTCAGGAATTATACTGCCTGCAGCTTAACTAAAGACTTCTCAACACATTTTTGTCCGATGGTGGCTAAAAGAAGTGGATGAGGGACACATGCTGAAAACATGGCACTGACATCTTCTTTAGCCACGGGTACTACAGAGCATCTGAGAGAGTGGGCTGTAGACACTGGGCTTTATAGCTAACCATCCATCACCCACTGCTGCAGTTACACTACTCTCTTCCTCCTCACCTTCAGGACCTTCCAAAAATTCTCAAGTTTATGTAAAAAACAAGGAGAACCTTCCAACCTCCCTTCCCCAGCACCAGATTTACGTATTTTTTTTCAGCAGCACCATCTAAAACACTGTTGTTGCCATGTGATATGCTGTCTTAAACAGCCACAGAATGGCTTGCAGCCACCACTACGTCTTTCAAACAAGTTCATTCCTGTTTAACTGTTCTTATTATGCTCTGCCTTTGTAACAGGAGTTGGACTGGATGATCCTTATGGGTCCCTTCCAACTCGGGATATTCTATGATTCTATGAACATTTGTTACAGAACTCTGTTATACATTAATATTGACAAGACCCAAGACACTTTAACTGCTCATCTGCACTTCTTCCAAGATACTATTTTGGTGTAGTGGTCTCACAACTGATGGGGAAAAAAAAATCAGCCTGATTTGTTGTTATTGTTGTTTTCCTGCTTTTCTTTTCTTTAGATATTGCTCTAAATATTGATTTAGCATAGAAATTTCTGAGAGAGATCTCTGTTCTGTACTTGTGGTTTTGGGTTGGTTACTTGCCTTTTGGACAGGTTACCCCCCTACCCACCCCCATTTTTTTAATTAACTGTTTGTCTCCTTGAGTCCTCTCTTGTCTTTTTCCTTCTAGACACAGTAGCTACCTAAAGATAGATAAAAATGTTTGCTATGCTTCCACAAAAGTAATTGTTCCCACTACTAATTCATATCGTACTGTATTTGAGGGACTGCTGTAACTGCCACTGCCCACTCACAGAGTGTACGGAGACCAGTATCGCTGTGTCAGCCTGGATGCCAGCCGTGCCCACAGCCAGACCACATCCTGCACTGGAGGGCAGGGGAGTAACAGTCTGCTCACCTGTGAACCATTCCCAGAAATCCCCATCTCTAAAGGGATTCAGATGGCAGGTTTCAAAGGGATGTGGCTTTCAGGCTCACAAAGATTTTAGTATGCATGTCCTATGGCCACACCAGGTTGCAGTCTATCTTTCATCCCATTAAGTTGCTTTTACTCATTTTGACACATATTCTTTGTAATGGGATAGATGTACTGGTTTTACTGGCAAAGCTGAATGTATGAACTAATCATTTTGGTTCTTCATTAGCCCGCTGAGATAAAAGTTATGAAGAAAAAAGGCCAAACTTAATAAATCAGCTGTCAATGCTAATCTGCCGTGAGTTTTGTGCATTACTCAGGAAATATAAGTGCTATGAAAAGATCTACTGAAAGCAGAAATTATGTCTGATATAATAATGGAAGAAAGGATTTGTTCTCTAATTACAAAACATGAATTTGGGAAATCTGGCTTCCAAGGCACCATGACTTTGCAGTTCATTACATTCTCAATAACTCATACTATAAATATGCCCTTTTAAGCACTCTTTGTTTTCTTGACCCTTATGATGAAGAAATCATTCAAGATATGTGTTCACAGAGTAATGCCTTAATTTGAGAAGGCTTATTGCAACCAAATTCTATCAGATAATAAGAATCCAAGTGAAGATCACAGCAGCACAGACTAACAATCCAGAGTGGAAGAGAGAATGTTTTCAAGGTGGGAAAGAGATCTGACAAAGAGAACACGTTACAGGAGGATTTGCATTGATCACAGTAAGGTTAAACCTTTCAATGGCTCTACTGCATTAACATCACGGGTTTAGTATTATTCAGTGGGATCATCATAAACGCGCACCTAAAAAGTTCCCTACCACAAGAGCTATGGTACAGGACACATACAAGTCAATACATAATATATCTCATACAGGAACTAAGTCTTAGGACAGCTTTTAGCGTGTTTGGAACACTTTCTGGGGACTGACAGAATGCATTCAAAATACTAAGCACTAAATGTTCAGGTTACACACTGGATTTTCATGTTCCCTGAGACTTTAAAAGTCCCACTCCATCTGATTTCCTTACTCACACCTATATCACAATGAGTTGAGTCAATCCCATTACCTGTTTAAAAGCTGCTGCAAACCACGGATTTCTGCAGATACTTTGAATTGTCAGTGTAATGTAAAGAATTATTTTGTACATACTGTACAGATGATGGTTTATCAACTTAAGAGCTTTGATAGCATATACTGACATTGACTCAACACAGTCAACCAAAATTGCATATAAAGTGTATTTATAGTGCTAGTTTATTGCTTCATTCTGCTTTCCTCTAGCATTGACTAGCCTTAGAAATGGTTAAAGGTCCAAACATCCTGAATGCTAAGAACTTTGAGAAAGCTTCTCACATCGTTAGCAAAAAAGATGTTAAAAGTTCAAGTCAAGAGAGAACATGAACTTAAGAAAGTGAAGACACCAGCAAGCCCCGAAAGTCTAAATTGGATCATAAAAGCAGAGATAAGGAAAACTTACTTTCTGGATTTCTTACAGATGTATTAAATCTCACCTAACTGACATCATTCAAGAATAAGACAATAAGACTGGGTTTGCACCCAGAAGTGTTTTCTGTTTCTAGTCTTTTTTGCTTAGCAACACTTCTGTGTGAAAAAAGTCCTTTTCACATTGGCCTTGGAAAATACACAGTATATGGTCTTTTTTTTTAAATCAGAATGACAAAATAGGCAGAAACCTTGCTCATGTTTCATAGCTTGCCTTCTGATAATCTGCTAACATATTAAGACTAAACTAGTAAAGTCTGGCTAAAGTTGGGATTGTCTGAATACAGTTTCCTCTAGCACAGAGGACATAAGAGGAGTTTCAAATGCTCATCTGTTAACTCTACGGATCATATACCAGCAAAATAACAATCTATGAAACATAATGTCTTGCAAAATGAAAGCTTAAGAGCTGTAATAACAAACCCTGACTGAACTTTCTAATCTTTTCACAGACAAAACTATCTAAAGGAATGTGTTATATCTACTAATAGCAACACCATGACAGTGAAACAAACACAAAGATCACCAAAAGTCAAGAAAATTTGTTTTATGCAAAACATACTCAAAACACAATTTTGGCTTTCATGAATTAAAATTATGCAAGCATTTTAATTAATGCTAACACTGATTCATCAACATTGCAGCAAGAGGATGTGCAAACATTTATTTATGATCTTCTAACATATTAGCCAGCAAAGTGTTATTTTTCCCAAATGCAGTCTTGCATAACTTGGCAAACAAACACAAAAGAAGTGTTGCTTATGATCATACTGGTTTTTATTTTTGCTGAATCTTAATGAATTTTAAACTGTCTCTGTTAATTTTACTTTTTAATTATGGCACAATATGAACTTACTGGAGATGATTAGGAATTGACTCACCCATTCTTTAGTGAAAGTTCTAGTCCCAAATTCCTGAATTAGAATGGGCTTATTTAGAGTGCAATTTAAACCTTAAAGAAGGAAAATATATTTTTAAATAATACAAAAAAGTCCAGTAATTATATAATATTTTCATTATTGTGTATGTGACTAAGAGTTTCATAAACAAATTAGTGTGGTACTACCACCATAATCTTTCTTCAGCTATTAATGGTTTCAAGTTGGGCTTCCAAGAAAAAGAGAAATCATCTATAGTTCTAGTTATACATACTGGTACTAGCACAGAATGGTCAAACAGCACATAGAGGAAATCCTTATTACAGAAACTACAGACCTACAATCTTGTCAAGTGTAATGGGAGAACCCACAACATAATGTAGCTCTGCTGTGACAGTATTTTGAGATACACATACATATATATATACTTACCATACTGGCTGGATTTACAAACCATTGAAGCAAGGAAAAAGAAGAATGACATCATATCTGTAACTAGTCTGCACACAGTGAATAACTTCTTACAAATATTACCACGATGTACAAATTATAAATGGGAAAAAGGTGTTCAATTCAGTCACAAAAGAAACTGGTATTCTCTCCTCTCTGAAGAGTGGCACTAGCAGTTACATATAAAAACTTAATCATGAATCCACAAAATAACTCATACATTCTTCAGAGTGGGAAACAGTACATCCTTTTACAAGGTAACACGTGCAATCAAATAGAAGGAGGAGGGTAGAAAGCTGGAAGACAGTTTGATGACATAATGATAGACACTGAAGTCATCCTAGGGATAAGCCATGAGATGACTCACCCCACTTTTGAGGCTGGGGACACAGGTTCATGTAACAGTGGTTCATGCACAGCAGTTTCCTCAAAACCACTTAAAGACACTGGAGACTCCTGCAAAATTCAGTTTCAGAATTTCTGCTGAGGGGGTTCCATTTGAAAATAATGAGGCTCCTATTTCCTTCTTAATACTATAAAAAGCCAGGGTAGAAGATACAATTGAAGTAAATGGTATAAATGAACTAAGCTATCCTTACTTAGTTCTCTGCTTTTTCTCAGAGTTTTGCATCAGGGGGAACTGTGTAGAGGCTATTCCCTTTTGAGATCACCCCAAATCATACTTCGTAGACATTTCTTTGTACAACACAGTACTGTAATGTCTGTGTCACAGCTTAATGCTTCTGCATATTTCTTTCCACATTATTTTTTCTTCATTTGTGGCCAAATATTCAGACTTGTAGTTACTACTGTGCACTGTTCTTATATACAGTTTAGTGAAGAATCTCTTCCTGGGAGCCTACCATTCCTATGGGGCTGAATTTTCTAAATAAAATTCCCTGGATATTTTTGAGGCTCCTGTCCCAGGAGACAGTAAGTAAATTAAATTTTGTACTGAAAATACAGCAGTACTTCATGTCACTGCTTTCCTTTTGACGTAGAAGCCAACTTTCAGAATACCAGACATATGCTGCCCCTTGGCAAAGCGTTGAGACTGGCATCAGGACAAAACATTCATTTTAAATTAAAGAAAAAAAAAAAGCACAATGCTATATTTTTGATCAGTATTGCTTATCAAGTATATTACTCTTCCTGCTTCCAAATAACAAATTCTGTTTACCTCCTTTAATTAATTTTATATCCATGAAAGCAGGACACAAATATATATAGTGAGCTATGACCAAATTTGCCTGTAGGTGGTATAATAAGAGCTTATATCTAATTTAGTAGATGTAAAATAAATTTTGAATGCATATGAATTTTTTTTCAATGTCCACAATACTGAATGTTTAAGAAATTTTAATAAGTCCCCACGTTTAAAATTTTGGATAACCAGTTATAGTTTTTGTTTATAATTCAGCGTTCCTTCTGTTGTGTGGAGTACACACAGCATGAAGCCAAATTTTTTTTTATGTTTGCTCAGTGAGACATTATGCACAAGACATGTTTTGGAGAAAGTAATGTCTTTTCATAACCACTATTCCACATATATTTTGTTTACTTCCTCAAACATACAGTCTCATACGTGGGAGGTAAACATATGGATAATCACTAGGGTGCCTCCTGTTGTGATACATTCTGTTTGCATTGGATGATATGTTTATATAAGGCTTCATAAATAATCAGCACTTTTACAGATACGAGCTCTTTTTTTTTTTTTTTTAACTCGACTTTTGGAGGAACTGACCATTCAAGATTTCCTAGAGAACTCCAAAACACTTTTTAAAAATATTTTGTATAATTTATTTTGATTTCAGAGTATAAGTAATTACATTACTCTATTTGTACGTCTGATGTATTTTCCTGGCAATGAATAGTCTATTTAATTGACCTTTTTACTAAAACCTCTAGAAAAAATGTCTGTTTGGTTTGACTAGGAGCAGTGAGGTGGGAGTTAGGTATGTAGGCAGGTGTGTGTGTGCACATATATATACACAAATATACACACAGATACACACACATACACATGCATGTATTACATATATATCTGTGCATATTTTATATTCCCCTGGTTGGCACAGTGAACTTTGAAAACAGGAAAGAATCACTGTGAATCTGTGGATCCACTACAGTTTTCTTAGAACCATTCTCATTTTTAGAATCTATTCAGGGAAGTTTCCGAAAACATATGGAATGATTTATGCACCCATTGCACTCACTGACATTCACTGGGCTTTAGATGATTAATTCCATCAAGTTCCACAGAAAATCCCTCTGCTAGGGTGTGTTTTTCATTGATCAGTAGAGAAACTCCAAAAATATAAAAAATATTGGACCGAGCTGTTCATATACCTTGGTCAAGTGAAAGAAATTTCTGCAAAGTTAGCTAATGGAAAAGAGCCATGACAGAGACTTGCATATTCATTAATTATACATTCCAGAGAAACAACTGATTTTAATAGAACTATGCCAATTGAAACCCAGTTAGGACTTGAAATCTTAAGAAATATAATGATATACTAGAGCAATCTAGATTACAGATTTAATTACAGAGCAAGTAGTTTGTTTTTGATTAAAAATTAATAATTAACACCTTAATAGTTAGATAATGATGGTTTTGTCTGCTATACGTAATTAAAATTTATAAATCTTAGTGCTTTACAGCTATAATTTAAATCATTTGACTTCACAAAATGTAAGTCAAAGCATTGCTTTTAAGCAATTATTGAAAATCTAATGGAAATAAAAGTACCGCTCATTTAAAATAAAGTTAAAAAACACTCCTAATAAGTCTGACAGAGCTTCTATTTTATGCTCTATCTGAGGAAGCCATAAGGAGTTCTCTTAGGTTAATAAACAGAAAAAAGTAGGAACATAAGCAGCCCAGAAATACTGGATGGCCATCCTCTTTTATTAAAGTTGAAGGCACCAGACAGGAGCTCATGAGCTTTCCTTCAGATTTAATTCTAGATGTTCTCTTCTTCATGCACATGTGCGTAAATAGCAAAATTATTTCTGTTAGCTAGATTTCCCATTTAAGCAGAAATGCAATCATCATGGTACCTAAATATTGTGTACACACTCTGACTCAATTTTCTCATCATTATTTAGATGCACTCACTGCTTAAACCTGACAGAAAGACTTCCCACCCATACCAATTAACCTAACCCTGCAGTTCTGTTCTACCTAGTTGTCCTTGAATATTCCCTTGTACTTTTCTGTTATTCATTTGAATTAGTTTGTCTCTTCCTAGATTATTTTCTTTTTGTAATCTAAAACCTGTCTCAATCAGCCCATATTTTTCCATATTTACTTTCCTTAAATATATAAATGTATTTCCCAGCTTAAATGTATCACAAAGAGCAGTTCCTTTCAGAGCATCCCTTTCTTTTCTTCTCTTTTATTTCACTTCTGTAACAGTCACAGCAGTTGTTACCTTGAAAGACAATTTCTGATGAATGAAGGCCCCTCTAAGATGGAACTCCATGTGACTTTAACACTAGTTGCTGAATTTGCAGCAGGTATTAAGTCAAAAAATGTGCTATCAAATTATTGGGGAATGTCATACACTTGCATGAGTGGGAATTAAATAAAAGTAAAAAAGACATGGTGAAAATCTATACCTAGAGTTATCGTAAGTAGGATTCGTTTAACTACATTGTGAAGCTGGACATACTACATCTCATGATATCTAAACGTGATCAGCATAAGTACCAGTGCAAAACTTATATATATCTAGTGAGTACTATTTAGTGGAGCTTCAACAGGAACAGGTTGCTTTCTCCAAAAGCAACCAGATCTAGTGGCCAGGACACCAGAGCAAGGGGATTTGAATTCCTGAGCACTTAGGTACTGTGAGTGTTCCTCCAGTTAGTCTTCACCTGCACAGTGATCTTCATTATCTTCTCAATTTCAAAAAATCCAGAACAATGTCAAAACAGCAGAGTATCTGTGCAGCTGGATTTTCCCTGGTACATATAGTCTGAAAACAGATACTTGGGTCTCACTGTGCTTATGCAGTTCCCTATCTGTTTATTAAATTATATCAAACTGGGGGGAATGACTGATACACAAGGTGGATGTGTTGTCATTCAGAGGGATCTCTCCAGATTGGAGAAAGGGACCAACAGGAACCTCATGTAATCCAACAAATGGAAGTGCAAAATCCTGCCCTTGGGAAGGAATAATCCCATGCACCAGTACAGGCTGGGAGCTGACCAGCTGGAAAGCAGCTGTGTGGAAAAAGACCTGGGATACTGGCAGACAAGTTGACTAAAAGTAAAGTGCTCCTGGAGCAACGCAGGCCAACAGCCTCCTGAACCTTTCGAACAAGTAGACAAGATAGTGTCTGCTGCCGGTGACTAACCCATGAAAATACAGTGGAAAGAAGTTTTGTGAACAAATACCACAATCATCCAGGGCACAATACAAGGTAATAATGAAGATTTACACTAATCAGACAATCATTAAAAGGAGAACAAGTGATCGTTTGCATCTTATACAGATGCCCTAGTTCCTGAACTACTATCCCTCAGGGAAGCCGATGTGTTCTCATTTGTTTACCGATCAGAAATATTTGCACCTGAAAGCCTTCACAGTAAACTTTTCATTGGAACCAACATGATTTTTGTGCACATTTTTGTGATTAATGAATTGACAACCTGCAGTAAAAAGTATTTATGTTGTGTGTCCTCCCACCTAATTTTATTCACCTAACTTGAGGTTCCCTGCGCTCATTCAGCCTGAGCCTCTTGGGAAAGGACAAACATCTCAGTTGGTATGTACAGTCCAGCCAGTTCCCTTGGACTAAACACACTAACTTTCGAGCCGTTACACATAGGTGGGGTGAATCCCAAGACTGAGAAATCACCTACTTATATTACTTTTCAAAATGAACAAAGGCATCATAATCTGGCCTGTAACATTTTCTGCTTACAGTTCTCATCCAACAGAGATGATGGCTTGACACCTGAAAGTTATTTTATGTATATTCAGATTTTATTAACTATTTTAAGCTGTTGTTTTATCTGAACTGAGTGGGTAAGCATATTTTTCCAAACTGCAAAGAACAGCAATGTGTTTAAAGGCAGAAGCTCCTTTGAGGTTTAATGCAGGCTTTTCCAAGTAGCATGATTTCAACCTAAACTCCAAGATATTGCCATTGCACCTTGTGTTCTCAAGGCAGCAAAAAGGAAATAAAAACCTCATTACTTCAAGTTTGACAAGCCTCCTCTATTATTAATGTGATGTAAAATTTCTCCCTGATCACCACATTCTGAGCATATTTAGCAATAACATTCTACCCTTTAGCTAGGAGCGAGCACACAGCTTTGAATGTAAGTAGCTTGAGGCTTTCATTAATGATAGCTTTGCAAGCTAGACAATCTTTGCAGTATTTAGGCAAGGACAGAGCAGGCCATGTTGCTTTTGATCCTCCAGAAACAGCTAGAACCTGAAGATGAATTTCTGAGTACAAATGCTATTACACTCAGAAGGAACTGCTTCTCTTCCCTGCTGCAAAGCGAACATCATGAACATGCTGGTTGAGGAACAGCATATGGAGGCTGATAGAGGAACGAGAATAAGATTATTCTTTAGTGATGAGGAAAGGCAATCTCAGCATATAAATTAAGTGAAGCTAACGAAACCACTAAAATGTAATCACCACCTAGGGAGGTTTTACTACAGAATGAGGGGAGGAATAGCTTGTGGTCTTGCTAGATCAGCGGTAATACAGGGACCACAACTGCACAAAATTCAAAAAAAAAGCCTTGGAATCCTATATTATGGAGGTAATTCTACAGTTATTCTACATGAGAAAATCATCTTATCAAGTAAATACAGAGAAAATGTGATGGATTCTTTACAGGTTTTCATGAACAAAAACTTGGCCAGATTCAAATACAAAACCAAACACCTTATTTTATTTTGAGGTACTCTATTTGGCAATCTAATTAGTGGTAGTCTTTCAAGAATGGTGCAGGAGTTTGATCACCCTTAGAACGATCCTTTAATTATAACTGAGACATAGAACCACCTTTTCGAAAATCTTGAACTAAGTAGTCATTTTTTTCTCTTGTAAAACTGTAAACATTATTAAAATACTGCAAGATCATGTTCTTGTTTCATATTTTAATGAAAAACTTTGTAGAAAAATTAGGCAGTTTCAACTACGTAACCCCAAATAAAAATAAATCGCTGTCATTTTCATACCACCTTCTTAATGTAACTCCTGAGTTATTGTACAAATTTTTCATCTATATATGATGTAAATCATTACAGCTAGTAGAAAGAAAGCTATTTTAAAATACATGTAACTGATAAAGTAATGTCTTAATATGTTCTCTCTTTCTATCATATATATGATCAGAATTTTAAGTTATATATTTTGTGTTTTTATCTAAAGTTTTGGTAATAATAAATATGGAAAATGTGTAAGTTAGGCAGGCATACAACACACACAGTTAGAAACACCCTAGTTTGATTTTGCACAACATATTTTCATTTATTGTTTTTCTGGAGTTCATTCTGATTTTTTAGATGATTATTTTAAGAATAAATTTTCCTTAAGCAGAAATATATTTTGTTACTCTTTCATACTTCTGTGTTCTTAAACATCATATTTTTCCTTATTTACACTATTTTTTTCCTCTGAACATATATTCACTGACACGATTCACTGCTTTGTCCAATCAGTGGCATAAATTATGACGTAACCTGTGAACAGGACACGAAGTCAGTAGAAATGGCCATATATAACTTTGTAAGAAACCCTGTGGCTCATCATATGGCTGATATTTGTCACATTACTGCAGAGAAGTCAGTTACTGAATAAGGTGAGCATACCATGAGTACTGCTAAACTCCATCTGTTCCTGACAGTAGGCACTTGGGCAACTGATAGCAAGCTACAGCCGCATGTAATGCCTCAAATTTTCTCCAGGTTCTGGCTTTGTTCTACATATATCTTGATTGTGGAAAGATGATGAAATGTCATAAATCCAGCTTCTCTCTGCTCAGTCATTTTATATTTTATTTCACAGAGTAGGAGAGAAGCAAAGAAGCCAAGCAAGACTTGCAGGACTGGGATTGTAGAACTGGGTTTTTGCTTGCCAGCCTTTAAAGGGAGGTAGCACTAGAGACTGACATAACTAATGATGTTTTCTGTCCAAACAGGTAGTATTATGTTACCAATAGCAAAAGCTTTTTCATGTTATAATTAAAAGAATCTGAATGTATCTTAAAAGAGTAAGTAACAAAAAGGTTTAGTTTGCTATAATGTCAGACTCATCAAATGATATACCTATAAACAGCATTTTAACGTCTTGTGGCCATGAATTCCTTTACATGTAAGTGCGTGCATCTTCATGAGCAAACTCTTCATTTTATGTTACTGTGCAAAAATATCCCTTTAGAAAACTCTTCATTTTATATGGCTGTATCTTTATGGCATTACTCTTTAATTATCTTGGGTGTAAACATTAGAGATGGGACTAATTAATTAGGAAACCTTTTGCACAAATACCTGATGTCTAGAAAAATTAATATTTGTTCTTTACAGGATCTGGGATCTGTTGAAAAGAGGCAATTTGAATTAGCTGCAGATAGTGAACAGTAGTGGCTAATTAATTTTCTTCGTGTTTTGTCCCAGATTTCATTACACAACAGTTGTAGAGCAAACATTTCTGTGTCAGTGTAAGGATGTCAGATTTCAGGGTTACATTATGACTCCTCAGAAAGAAAAAAATAAAATAAGAAACACTAAACATAATTACAAAGGAAACTCAGAAAGATGGAACTAATTGAGAAGTCAAAGCATTATTTGGTAGCAGTTTTAATTATTTCTATAGGAAATTAATTGGTTGTGACTCTCATCTCTGAAGATATTCTAACATCCATGGGATTTCCAAATAGCAGAAGCAATCTTCTGTTGTTTTAATGATTGCTACAATAATGAAACAGTAAGCATAATTTTCTTAAAATACACGTCGGCACACAGTATATTTTCTTTATTTATGTGCTTACTTACATCTTTAGTGTGAAGTTGTTTAGTAGCTCATGTAAAAACTTATAAGATCCAGACCATATGCACAGATTTTTTAAAGTTTGATTATTTATGTGCAGAAAATAAGACACTTTTGTCTACTGAAAATTATATTGTATTACATATAAAATATATGCAATATGTAATTACATATAATTAAATACATATACACGTGGAAATATGTTAAAATATGTAATTTTATATAAAGTGTATGTAATAAAAATCTATTATCATGGACACAGGCACAGAGAGAGAAGTTCTGACTATGGCAAAAATTTAAAATGGGGTTGCTGGGACATACCTCATGGGAAAAGTGTAATTAGCATGTAAGCACGTGTTCTACTCAAGCATTAGTTAATGGGAGTGTTGGGGAGTTATAGCTGAGCTGTAGGAATATTGAAAATTCATTTTTAATTCCATAGCATCTGGTTGGCAACAACCCTATCAGCAGTGTCTGCCCTCATTTGTTTTCTATACTCAGAAACAACCTTAATGCATAAATTAGACAGATGAAACTCACACAATGCAAATTTAACTAATCATCTACTGTGAAGTTAATTTAAAAAGATGAATAAGTAGTCACATTGTTCCTTACACAACAAAGAGGTGCAGAACGAAGTGTAAAAGCATATACAGATCAATCTTCGTATAAAACTAAATACTGTTATTTTTTATTTATTTATTTATTTATTTTTAGGATAAATGCAAAAGATTTGCTTCACTTTTGGAGCCTGGAGGAGTCACTGGGATATATTGTTAAGCATATACTCGAAGCTTTACTGACTCAATGTCTCCAGGCCATTTTTATGGATATCTTGGGCCTCCATATCATATCATATCATCAAGAAGTTGTTTTTAGAAATTGCATTTTGACTCATTAGCCATGATTTCTAGTCTTTTTAAATGGCTGTTAAGCTCCAGTACAGTATTTACAAGATTAAATTTCATATCTGGAATTCTGCTCCTTGCAGTTTTGAAACTGTGTTCAAAAGTTTCAGGCATCTACTACAAACAAAACCCCAAGAAGTTGTAAGACAGAACTTAAAAGCAGCACTATTCATTACAGATTGCATTAGAAAGGAAGAATTCTTCCACCTAGAAATTAGACAGACTACTTAACTGAAGAAAAACAAGCAGAAGATTTATTTTTTAAGGAGGATGGCTCTTATGAACCTGAAGGATAGGGCAAGTTCTGCAGATGCTTCAAGGTTTATGCAAATAATTTTAAAAGAATTATAATGTATTGATGGAATATAATTATGCAGACATCAGAACAGCTAGTGTAGCCTTCTGTGCCTACACAACACCTGTCTCATGCACTGAAATAACCACACTGAAAACAATATCTGACTTCAGAAATAAAACTCCAACCCAAACTATTTACAATATTCTCTTCTTTAGCTAGTCAAAGTCAAAAAACCCCAAAACATTATTTCAGCTTAAATGAACTGCATTTTACTGTGCTTTCACTAAATTTGTCAATGCTTTAGATGTTAATTAAATACATCACTTACCAGCCTTTAGCAATAGCACTTCAGGTTTCTCAGCACCCTGTACAAAATAAATAAATAAATAAATAAATAAATAGATTGGTTTAACTTAGTGGAAAACCACTTTTATTTAGCTTTCTGGAAAATAAGATATATTTTTTTAATACTTACATAATTTATTATGGCAAATAAGGTTTGGAATTAGTATCTTGATACTACTCATACTGAAATCTGGGGTAAGACTTCCACAGCACTAATTCAGCTTTAAGCCATAGGAGAAAGACAGAGAAGAAGCTAAATCAGCAGGCTAAATCAAATATAAATGCAAACCCAGCCTGGTTTTGCAGAAACTGGGCAGCAAAGAAAAGGCAGAAAGGCAGAAACTGGGCAGCAAAACTGCAGAATTGTTCTGAATCCTTCTCAGCTGGTCTGAGGGAGACTATGACTCCTTCAAGTGCCCCTGCTAAATCACTCACTGAATTCAAAAACTCATTCTGGCACATTGTGTTTTGAAACCTGCGCAAATGTCCCGAAACATCAGGCAGTCACTGCATGTCAACAAAAAGGAGATAGTTCTCAGATTCATATAATTGTTTTGATTTAAACCTCATGTAAATGTAGTTTGCTTTTTGTTGAGCAGAACTTTAGCAGGCCAGTATGAACTTTCTTCTGTAGAACGTCAAGTTCTTTAATTAATGATCTTTTTTAAATATCTTGCAAATTTTTAAGGAAAATCCGCTTGCTGTCTTTTGGTGGAGGGGATGGAAAGTGCTAGGTGTATTTTCAACTGCAGTTCATATTTCATTCCTTCATGCAGACTGTAGTTTCTCAGTCACAGGGTACAACAAAACTTACAATCGCTCTACTAGTTTCAAAGAGTAAACCTCTATCAGATGCAGAGCTATGATACATATATATATACAAAACATTTTTATATATTGTATATTTATATATATATTTATAACTTTTTGAGTGATTTGGAAATTGGACATTTGGCCTTGAAAAACAAAATATTCAGGTTTTGTATTTCCTTTGTCATGTTCTTCATAATATGTAAAATTTTCATATGAAAATTAATGTTTTTGGATATCATATATATGTTTTTCTTTAAGTCTTGACAAATTGTGCATTTGTCACAGTTAACTAAGCTAATAGTTATGCTTCATTTTTGAACTATACTTTCTCTAATTTGACACCTCTAAATTTGTCATTATCATCTGGGACAGGAAACAAACTACTATACTGACTTGTAATTTTCCTTAAACATGGGAGTTCAGATCTCTTCTGAAATTATTCTCTAGAATCTTGAGTGTTTTGTTCACATCTTTCCATGTATGACCAAGGATTTTTACAGCTTTATCTTCTGAGTCGGTAAGGATTTCAGTCACCTGCTGACTCTGATTGATGTCATAATCCATTTTACCATTTATTTCACTAATGAAAATTTATTTCACTAGAAGGTGAAGATATTCAGGAATTTTCTAATTTTTTATCCATAATTCTTAAGTAGGCCAGAATGTTTTGCCTTCTTCATGACACCTATTTAATTTTCTCCTCTTAATAAGGATTTTTCTTTACATCCAACTCAATTAATTCCAGTGATTTGTGATTTTATTTTGAACATCATAAACAATGGTTGAGAAAATGGACAGCATTGCAGCTGGGACTTTCAGATAAATTCAAAGGCATTGGGCACTTAATTCTTACTGAATGTTATAATGAAATCCCTTCTCCATCTTCCCTATATTTCATCATGCCTAACCCAGATCATGTTCCAATGACCTTTTAAGATTTGCAGTGATTTCAGTTAGCCACTCAACCATCAGAGGCTTTAGAAACTGTCATGTCTAATGCTGCCGCACAGTAAATCTCATTAACATTGTTCTCATGACTTATAGGAGCTATTGGTGATCCTACCCATAGCTGCTGCTATCCAACACGACTGGATCTAATACTGAGTGCCTGGAAGGTGTAACAGGAAGCCAGATTTATAACTCTTAAAACTACCAGAAATTTGTTGGTCATGTAAAACTGACTGAAAAGAGTCATAGAGTTTTCTTCATTTACTGAATCATTTTTACTCTTCTTTAAGAAACACACTGACTAATCAGCAAGCCTATACTCTACAGAGCACCTTGTGCTTTCAGATATGCCAGACCTCCACTACACAGTTTTTCGAAACTGCAACCCAGTTGCTATGACTACCGCAAGCTCCCATAGGATGCCTGTATTTAGCTGGCACATCCTGACCACCCAGAATACTAATGAAAGGGAAAAGTGCAGTGTGAACTGCATATACAATTATCATGTTTCACAATTAAAATAAATAAATAAATGTATAGAACCTGTTCTCTCTGTGGATATCTTTTATCTTTCTACGCCCTGTTACTGGATTTCAATTTATACATATCTTTTTTTAAAGCTACATCACATAAACTCTGTTAGCAGAAACAAGTATCTATTATTAAAATACAGTTAAACAAAACTAGGTAATATGGATATCATGCTAGTTATATTCAATTGTAGTAAACAGAAAAATTAAATGTGAGCTTTTCTGATGAGATCTCTGATGTAGGTCCACTTGCTGACAATCTTGCAGGGAGATTTTGGATCATCATTGCTAAAGATTAGTTACCTGTATCAGGGAGTATTGAAAATAAATTTCATTAAGAAAATGGTCCAGAAACTATGACTGTTGGCTATTACCATCTCCATTCATGTCTACTGCCTAATGGTCTCTACTCTGTAGGAACTCATCAGAAAATTCCTGACATCCTCATGTGTGTATATATATGTATGTAGGTCCTGACTGTTTCATTTCAGACCTGTGGAATATAAAGAGGAATTATTTGTCTCTTTCTCATCTGTTTGTTTGATGAACTCCTGATAAAGATGAACAAAAAAAATCTAGGATGAACAAAAAGATGAAACAAAAAGATGAAGATAAAGATGAACAAAAAATTCTATGGATTCCTCAAGACGTACCTGTCACCTGGTTGACTACAACTGTTATCACAGAGGCATCGGTGGGCAGTGGATATTACTAAAATTTAGCAGGCATTTTGAAAGGAACTAGATATGAGGAACAGCCAGAATCACAACAATAAATATAAATTTTATTTTTATAGATTCTTATATTTATGGAGTTGTATAAGAAATATTCAAGTTCCACAGCATACGTAGTTCATATGCAAGCACTAGGAGAAAATATTTCTTCTGTTATCCCTTAACTGCCTTTTACAGAATCTCTCAGTTGTGTTATTGATAAAGAAGCATGTGTTGAATGCTCTGAAACAGGAAGTGTTGTTGTGGATAAATCTATAAAAGGTTTTCCTTCAAAAATAAAAAATGGAATAAAAAATAGAAGCAATTGCGATATTTCACTAGTCACATACAAATAACATTAATCCATTCCTGACTTAGACACAAGCAATATGAAAAAAGCCATTATGTTAAGTCCCCTCTTAGAACACTAGATTTTTGTGAGCATTCTACATCAGAGATCTAGAGAAAAACTTTTAAACTGAATGTGTAGCATCAATATGTCTGTGAGTGATGTAAGGGGATATAGACTGGTGCAGGGATGTATTTCAGGATATGCAAAATAAAAAGATATCTGAAGGGACTATACCTCATATTCTAGCAGTAAGTGGTTATTACTATTTACCTAATAGTTGTGCTTGGGGTCAGGGAATGCAAAATTTTTGCCAGATCATCAGTGGTTTTTGCAATACAGTTTGCAGAATCTATTGTTGCTGCAATTCTGATAATCTCTTAACATTGACCTAACACAAAATGTGTTTTCCATTGAGAGTGAACTCAGATCTCAGAAAAGCGACAAAGCAAGGTACGGACAGTGCATACACTGCCTTCAGAGGTTTAATGCATGACTGATTGAAACCTGCTCCATTTTTATGAGATGACACATTAAATAATTCTCATATTTGGTTTGCAGGAATGCCCATTTCTGCTAAGGAATGCTCTAAGTTCATGCGACACCCACAGATATGCATGTCAATAGCAGCAAGTTTAGTATTTAGACATCTTCAGCTACCAACACTGATGTAGATTTATCAGTACTAAATTATGGACACAGGCAGCCTGAAAGCATTTTAACCACTAGATCACCATCCTACTCAGCAGTGATGGATAAACCACAAGACTAATCAAGGCACGAGGAATGCAGCTTCTGTCTGCCCAATGACACAAAGCTCATACTGCACTTACCAGCACATGCTAGGTCATTTAACCCTTGTACCTTCCCTTCTCTCTAAATTTAGGAACACTGGATCTGCTCAGAGCGAGACTTAAATATCTGTGAGTCTAGTACACTCTGCTGCTTATTCTGGTGTTAACAGCAGTGTCTTTAAATACCCGGAGGCAACAGTTAGGTATTAATTTTCATAGTGCATAATAAGGAAATGGGCCTGGTTCACATTTACAAAGCCAGCTGTGAACTTCATCCAGCAACAGGTCAAAGGGTTTTGTTCAGCTTCATCCTTTTAACTTTTGCCTGTAACAAAGTGAAAGCAAGGCACAATATCAAAAAAGGATAATATGACCTTTCCAAAGAAAGCTGTTCAATGATGTTTGAATATCCCAGTGACAACTTCAAAAACTTCAGTTAAATGTGATGCCATAATTTTGACATTTTCTCCAGTATGGAACAAAAGGAAATTCTAATAGTTGGGATTTTCCATAACCCGAAAGTTCTATGTCTGAACTCCAACTTTCTGCTTTTTTCAAATAATCCAATCTTTACATGAGCAAGACTGTTACTAAATGGCAGGTCACTGCCCCCTTCTTAGATGATATCTACTCATCTCTTTCTCTGACTATACATCAATTTCTTTGAGCTACAATGATAAAACCATCATCTGATTAAAATGAAGGGAGGGGAAGAAATGACATGAGATTAGTCAAGAAAGGAAAAGACATTTACTCAGCAGAGAGAAGTTCTGGAAGAGACACACTTTACAGGGTTCAAAGAGAAATGTTTAAAGCAGAAACAGAGAAATCTTCATGAAGGTGCAGGATGAATGGATGAAACAGCAGGGGAGAGAGCAAAAGACCAGGAAATGGGAGGAGAGGCATAAACCTGGGAAAGTAAGGATGAGCAGGGAATAGTCAAACAAAAGTAATAAAGTAGAAAAATGCACATCTGTAGAAAATTTAGACTTTGAGGAAAGAAGTCACAGAAAAAGAAAATATGAATAAAAAACAAAAAGATGCAGGTAAAAAAAAAAATGCAGTGACAAACAGGATAGCAAACACAGAATAACCAAGTCTTTTTTTCTCTCCCTCATGTACTCTTTTGTTGCCTCTGTTTTTTTGTTACCAACAGAAGACCCTTTGGAGAGATGTGCCATGGCATTATATAAAAATGCACAGGTCCTGCAGCAAATCTATTATTTCATAGAAGGCAGAAGGGACAGAATAGCAATTCAGAAACACTGTGATTTAATAAAGCAGAAAGATCTAACATGAATTTTGGAAGTAGAACTGAAGAAATAATAAGAAGGGTTACTTAAAAACCGAGGATAGCAGAGATGGATGTGGCTGTGATATTGATGGAACCGGAGAAGATATGTGGAAGAGAGGAGGACTACAGCACCTTCAGACACTTTCAGGACTCTAAATGAAAATTTAGCTTATTAAATATATATATATATATATATATATATCATCCTAAAGCTTCTGTACTTCTTTATGCAGCAGGTATAAACAAAGCTATAGAGATTCACGAACACTGGGAAGATGAAAACTTACCTGTAACTCCAAAAATTCTGCTAGCCATATTAGGTGATGTAAGTGATGAATTACCCATTCCCATGTCAGATTTTTTAATGCAGATTCCCAGACATTTCTCCGTTACTTAGTTTTCACATTTCTAGAAATCATTGCATGATTTTCCATTGTTCCTTTATCAGGTCTGCAGTGGAAAATTTAATTATTAGAGTTTAAACTATACAATGTTTTGAGTACCCCCTGTATACATATAACTGATCACAGGAAGAGAAGCTTGTGTTGTCACTGTCCATTCACTTAATATTGGGCTAGATTTTCAACTGGATCTCCACAGATATGTAACTCCTTAGTTATACATGGAAGAAAATGTTCCCCTTCAAAATAGAGCTATTTTCATTAGAAAGAAGGTGTCTCTTGTTGTTTTTGTTTGGTTGGTTGCTTTATGTTTGTTTCTAATACTAAATCAAGGATAAGACAGACTTCAGTGAGCTGGTATAGCATTTTGAGTAACCTACATTTGGATTTACCTTCTCTATTGATTAATATGTACCAACAGACACCGTTAACTATGTATAGTAATGAGAGGTATCTGGACATAGCAGGAGTTATGTTTACATTATATAAGCAAGCAGGAAAGAAAAAAAAACATAGGAAGCAGAAAGGTGACCTGTAAATCATCTATCAAATAGGTAGTTTCTGAAGAAAGAGACTTTACAGTTGCATCATTTGTCACAATCCATTGTGCAAAGATTATTGAAATACAATATCTGTCCTGGTTTCAGTTAGGACAGAGTTAATTTTCCTCCTAGTAGCTGGCAGGGTGCTATGTTTTGGATTAGAATGAGAAGAGCGCTGATAACATGCTGATGTTTTAATTGTTGTAGAGCAGTGCTTACACCAAGCCAAGGACTTTTCAGCCTCTCTCTGTCCTGCTAGCGAGCAGGCTAGGGATGCAGCAGGAGCTGGGAGGGGACAGACCCAGGACAGCTGACCCAAACTGGCCAAAGGGGTATTCCATACCATCTAACGTCATGCTGAACAATATATAGGGGTGGCTAGCCGGGGTGGGGGGGCCGGCTGCTCGGGGATAGGCTGGGCATCGGTCAACGGGTGGTGAGCGATTGCATTGTGCATCACTTATTTCGTACACATTATTACTATTAATACTATTATTATTATTATTATTGTTGTTATTCTTTTCCCTGTCTTAATAAACTGTCTTTATCTCAACTCACAGACTTCACTTTCCCGTTTCTCTCCCCCATCCCGGAGAGGGAGGGGGGAGGGTGAGCGAACGGCTGTGTGGTGTTTGACTGCCAGCCGGGCTAAACCACAACAATACCCTAAGGTCTTTTGGTAGTTAACAAAGTAGAGTGCTCAGCAGTGTTAATATTGCCCTCAAATCCTACAAATACTATATAGAGTTTGTATTTTAAATCATAAATAATGCTTAAACTTGGCAAAACAAATTCCTGAAGGTGTACAGAAAGAAAAGTGCTGGTCAGCAGACTCTGCTTGTTTTGATTTGTAAGACAGGTACAGGGAGGTGGAGGAAGGACCTGCAGAAGGTGAAGAAACCTTGTAAATAAACAAGACCTTCTGAAAGTGTCTGTTTTTGAAGAATTATTCAGATCCAGGCTTCACAGAGCTCAGCAGGGGAACAGAATATTTTGTTTTGCTGATAAACACAGGCTTCCCCAGATTTCCTCACCATTGTGCACATATCATGAAACTAATTACTCTAAATTCAATGGACATCGAACAGTTGTTTCAAAGCCAATGATTAAAAGAGCCCTGCCCATTTGTAACCAAATATTCTCTTTAACTTCATCCAGACTGGTAAGTGTGCCATGAATCAAGAATCTAATGCCTAATCATACAAGCAGTCTCTGGTGCAGTGCTACTTGCTATGGCATTTTTCCAAAAATCCATGCAGATGCCACTAAACTTCAACTTTTCTTGAGGAGCTTGGTGAGAAACTTTAGGGAGCCAAGACTGAAGCAATGGATAAAAACTGATATTCCTAACAGCTACAGATGTCCAGGAAGGATGCTTCTTCTGCCCTCTACACATTTCTGTTAGTTCTTCTCAAAGCTAGTCAGTTATACTAATATGCCTCAGTCCAAATTTATTGGATAAAAGGGTTTAAGTGGGTATTTTTAGGTAATAAAGAGTAGATGCAGAGAAAAAGTATGCCAGTAATCAGAACTGGAGTGAAGGAACAATGACCATGGAGTATTAACTGCATTCATTCTATTACGGAGCAAATTCCCCACATTACCCCAGAAAGTGAGGGGATCCACAGAGGGTCTCAACCACTCACTGATAACAAAGGCCTGTGGTATCTGGGATGTATATGTATGCTGCAGCACTGCAGGTATATATATATGGAAACATAGACATATACACAAGCAAAATTCTGATTACAGATCGGGGGGAAAAATTAACCATTAGAGTGTTCAAGCAAGTCCTGAGAGGCTGTAGCACTTCATGCTTGGAGATACTCAAAATGCTACTGACCAAGACTCTGAGGAACCTGAACTAGTCTGAACTGCTTTGAGCAAGGACTAGAGTACAGACCTCCAGATGTCGTACCCAACTTAAATTACTCTATTATGCTATTGTACAGAGGGATCTAATTAAGGTTGCCCTCCCAAACCAAAAGTCTCAGACCATACCTTAGGAAAATTCCATTCCAAATACCTTATCAGGTATCCAAATACCTTATAGGAATCAGGGAGACTTTACCCCTGTGGAATTCACTACTAGGATCACTGAGCTGTAAGAAATAATTCTACGGCAACATCCCACAGTTCACTCTTTAAGAGGTTGCACGTGTATCTGTAAGTCCATATAACTTCCTATTTCCTATACCTCTTACAATTCTCTACAAAATAATCAGCCAATCCAAAAGTCTGTTTCCATACCAACATTTTATGTTACATCCTTATACAATAAACTTTCTTCTTTATTGACACTGAACCAAAACCCGCAGCTAAAATAGAGATCCCAGCAGAAATCTTATAGTGCCCAGTATATTATAAGTATTCCAAAGATTTACATAAATGATGTCATATTTTTAACTTCTTCACTATTTCAGTGTCATTTAGAGTAATTTGCAGTTGGTGATTTACAGAGCAAAAATGTTCATTGTAACTGTGCTGTGTTGAACAGTTTTTACTGTGCGATTTCCCTATAAATAATGAGTATTTTTTGTCTGTTTCATGTAAGCATTAAACAGTGCAGCAAAGAGCAGTGGCATCATTCCAACTTAGTCTTTGCCAAAAAGCAAATCATAACTCTTCTGATGATGTTCCCTGGAACCAGACAGACTCTGCATGTATTAGAAGTATATTTACATCAACTTTTCATGGAATAGGGAAAATGGTACACAGCATTATCAAACCTTACAATTTTTACCACATTTGAAATGTGTTAACTTTTCAACTTTTCACTTGAAACACAGAATCATCTAGGTTGGAAGAGACCTCCAAGATCATCTCGTCCAACCTCTGACCTAACACTAACAAGCCCTCCACTAAACCATATCACTAAGCTCTACATCTAAATGTCTTTTAAAGACCTCCAGGGATGGTGACTCAACCACTTCCCTGGGCAGCCCATTCCAATGCCTAACAACCCTTTCAGTAAAGAAGTTCTTCCTAATATCCAACCTAAACCTCCCCTGGCGCAACTTTAGCCCATTCCCCCTCATCCTGTCACCAGGCACGTGGGAGAATAGACCAACCCCCACCTCGCTACAGCCTCCTTTAAGGTACCTGTAGAGTGCGATAAGGTCACCCCTGAGCCTCCTCTTCTCCAGGCTGAACAATCCCAGCTCCCTCAACCGCTCCTCGTAAGACTTGTTCTCCAGACCCCTCACCAGCTTCATTGCCCTTCTCTGGACTCGCTCGAGCACCTCCATGTCCTTCTTGTAGTGAGGGGCCCAAAACTGAACACAGTAATCGAGGTGCGGCCTCACCAGAGCTGAGTACAGGGGGACAATCACTTCCCTAGCCCTGCTGGCCACACTGTTTCTTATGCAGGCCAGGATGCCGTTGGCCTTCTTGGCCACCTGAGCACACTGCTGGCTCATATTCAGCCGACTATCAACCAGTATTCCCAGGTCCTTCTCTGCCAGGCAGCTTTCTAACCACTCATCTCCCAGCCTGTAGCGCTGCTTGGGGTTGTTGTGCCCCAAGTGCAGGACTCGGCACTTGGTCTTGTTGAACTTCATACAGTTGGCCTCAGCCCATCGGTCCATCCTATCCAGATCCTCCTGCAGAGCCTTCCTACCCTTGAGCAGATCGACACATGCACCTAACTTGGTGTCATCTACAAACTTACTGAGGGTGTACTCGATCCCCTCATCCAGATCATCACTAAAGATATTAAAGAGAACTGGCCCCAGTACTGAGCCCTGGGGGACTCCACTAGTGACCGGCCTCCAACTGGATTTAACTCCATTCACCACGACTCTTTGGGCCCGACTACCCAGCCAGTTTCTAACTCAACGAAGCATATGAAATGTAACATATTTTTTAAAATGAAATAAGACCAAGAAAACTAGCAGCAGACTTGGCATGGACAACATTAAACTGCTCCAGTTTTAACAGGAAATGTAGGAGATTGTTCAGCTACTACAAGATAGAGATACTTCACAAGAAAGCAGCACTAATTCGTCAAAGTCCAGTCTTAGTGGCAGAACCAACAAATGCCTTAACAAATATAGGTGTCTTCTAGTCAGAGAAACCTAGATAAAGAAAGATATATGAAGCCATGTGGAAAAGAAACAAGCAGCAGAAAATATGAACTTCACCAAAACATTGCCAAAAAAATACATTTATAAATAAAAATATAACACTAGTGAAAAGAATTGCAAGAAGAGACAAAAAGAAATCCACCCTCAGAACCCAAGATACTGAAACAACAACTGAAAGTTAGGGGACTCAGGGTTAAAAAAAATATATATATATTAGCTGGACAAGATTCTAACCAGGAAGTTTAGGTTAATTAGACAGCTACATCAAACTTTCACAAACAGCTCTCAAGAAATATGTACCAGGCCAATCCTACATACACTTTGATTTACAACCAGGGAAAATCTTCACACTAGGAAATGTCAGCAAAATGAAACATAATAAAGTAGACAGCACCTGGAGAAACGTAATGTAAAATCGTAAATTATCAGCTCAAACTGGACAACGTGTTACACTGAAACTACCAGTAAAATCAACAAACATTTCAGCAAAGTATCAAAGTAAGAAAAGCAAAGGAAAATGGAATAATCATTTAAGCACCAAAGAAGGATAATTTTTAAGAACTGTTTTTGTGTTACATGGTATAGGCATTCATATTTTAAGAACGAAAGGAAACTTCTTGCAAAGGAGAGCAGGCTGAATTTAAAGATATTTGACTTTTTTCAACTGTTGCATAGAAAAACCTAATCCACTCATCATAATTTTTCAAAACAGAATGCAACATCTTTTTATTTTGTCAACAAAAATACCCATTATCATGAAGATTTCATAAGAAATATAATTTGAGCAATTGAAATATAAATCTTGAATGTCAGAGCTAACTACAAACCAGCTTCTGCAACTCAAATGTTATTTCCATGTTAGCATAAGGATGTAATTTCTAAAATATGTAATTTGTCAAACATTTCCTCACATCCAAAGTTAGCCAGAAAAAGAAGATATGGCAAGAAATACCAAATAGCTGGAGCAACATGGGCCAAAGCAAAATGTAAAGAAAATATATAGCACTTCAAAAATAACTGTCTCTTCTGTAAAGTTTCATATATCACTACTCATTCCCCTCTTCTAGATTGTCAGTTTGCTTAAGGACAGGTCAGTCCCCTGTTCAGAATTCTATCAAACATAATACACTTGAGGGATGACTGCTGGTCTTTTGCATTCCCTGTTTGGAGTTCAGTGTTCACACTGACATATGTGCATAAAGCTTGAGTAATAAAGGTGTCTTGCATTAATCAGATTCACCTTTACAAGGGAACTGTTCCTGCTGATGCTTTCAGAAGTACTTTAAAAATGAATATTTTATATGAGCAACACCACTAGCGATATCTACTATTAAGGTTGCTGGGCACTATGTTAGAAGTTTGCTTTCTACTCAATTTTAAGTTAGCTTAACTTTAAACTTTTGCATTTATATTCCTGCCAGATACCTCTCAAACCTACAGATATACCTCTTTATTTATGGATCTTCATATTTCAGAAAAAAAGTAATTCAGTCTTTCCTGAAACCAGAAAACAAGTTGCTTGCCAAGGTCAAAATGAAAAATTTGAAAATTGTTTTGTTCTCGGGTTATTGTATCTGCATGTTCAAGACTAAGGATTGGAAAAAGTATAGAGACACTAATAAGTCTTTTGAACTTCATACAGTCATTAATTCAAATGTCAGGACTTGAAAATTCTCATTTCATATAGCATAAGTAAGAGATATTAAGGTTTGGTTGCTATGCTCTATCTGAATTTCATTGCTCCTGAGAGCATGATCCATTTTGTCAGAGTTTACTATGCTCAGACAGGACTATGTCATCTCCCCAGTGCTACAAGATACATGGCAGATAAGCATGAGTTTTGAGGAAGATGTTGCTGAGAGAAGAGAGCCAAAGAAAAATGAAGGTAGAATAATTGAGGAAGACTTCTCAGAACATACCAAAAGCTATAAAGTATCTTTCCTTTTTTTTATATGGAAAATCAAGTAATCAGTTTTCAAAATTAGGCAGATAAAGTTGGTTGGCTCTTTAGGCAACTTTTATCTACATGACTCAATGTCCCATTTGATGCTAAAAATAAAAATGAATATTGTACAATCGATATATTTATCCTGTAAGCTGAACAAGACTCATGAAAAAAAATATATATATATATATGTAGCCTAGTAATTGGAAAGTATAACGTATATGCCCAGAGTGGGGCAAACTGAACTCTCCAGGGTAGCCTCAGCATTAGCATTTACTGCTTTTTGAGTCTTCCATTTCACAGCCTTCCTGTTTTTTAAATATAACTTGGAATCTTTCCTATTTTCTTTTTAGTGTTTTGTTACTGTTCCTTTAAGATATACCACAAACTTCTCTAAAGTGCACTAATTAAATTTATAATGACATTGAAATATCTTGTTCCAAATCCCTTGCAGAGACTGCTAAACATTTTCGACTTTGTCTGTGTTTCTATCTCTTTCTTTAATCTGCAAGAGGGAAAAAATACCAAAACCTGACTTAGGAGCTTGCAATGTTTGCCTGATGCAATTACATTCTTTCCTCTATCGTTAATTCAGAAATGTGTCTTTCCAGGTATCCATCTCCGATTTGTGAATAACACCTCTCATATCATTTAAGGAAGCAAACTATATATAAAGTTTTGCATTTCCCTGTCAGTGTTTTCTTCAGGGGAATTTAAAGGGACTTCAGCACTATTGGAGAGAATGCCTCAGTCATGACATATAGATGTGCATTTCAATTATCTAGCTGAGCACAAAGACAACCCCTTCTACCTTGTTACCCAGAGCTTGCTGAATGTTATGCAGGAGTAGTGCAGAAGACTGAAGTCACAAGTGACTTAGGAAACCAAGATTGAAAAGGATCACCCGGTTTAAAGAGTCCCATTGTCCTCAGTTACAGAACTTATCCAAGGCATGTAAGATCCAGCCACTTTTAAAAAAGCTAAGCCAAAAAACACTCAAAGCATGTGAATTTACTGTGCATAGGGAGGTAGTAATCTCTCCCTTACCATCCTAAGCACGCAGTCTGGTTGGGCACTAATTGTCGTGCCACTGCTCATATGCTTTCCCATCAGCTGTTGCTACTTGTGGCTTGCCAACCTCTCTTTCCCCATAAATTGGAAAAACTTAAAATCTTTAGCCAAAAGACTGAAAAGCCATAGAAAAAGAGGAAAATTAATAAAGAGAACTACTAATAGCATGGATCCTTGCAATAATGTTTGATAAAAATGCTAAATTTGATTTGCCAATCAGTTTCCCAAAGTGAAGGACAACTGGTTTGGCTAGAAGCAGGTATGTTGCTCTTTCAGACTGAATAAAACCTTGCATTGATTTCAGGCGCGCTTTCAACCCCTTATAAAAGCACAATATGAAATGAAGTGAGCCTATTCCAGAAGTCCATTTTGCTAATAAACTACTGAGGGGCAATTATGGAAACTAAACATTTACATACAGTGGACAATAACACAACTATTTTGAAAACAGATGTTTTTGAGGAGAAACGTTGTACAGCATGAAATAATTGGAATCATTCTTTAACATCGGAAGGGTTTGTTATAATTACCATGGGGGCTGTTTGTACTGACCTACCCAGGCACCCTCCTGTTTTACTGATATTAAGACCACTTTTTTTCCTGCATTCAGCAGGTGATTTTATCTCCCCACAGTGTTCAGAAAGGACTGAGTCAAACCTTGAGGGCCTAATTCTCATTTGCTCAAAAGCCATATTGCACATCCAGAACACAAGGGCTTTTTTTAAGTGGGCGCATACTGTACTTAGGCAATGAGGTACAAACTACCTTTGGTGTAAATAAAAAGCAGGGCACTTAGTGTGCATGTTTCACAGGTCATCATGTGGTGAGAGACTGTTTCTTGTAAGTTTAATAGCTTTTAGCTAGTGTGCAATTTCAGTATAAGCTCCCTACTGAGTCATTCTTCTCCATAGCTGGGGGAACCACCTGCTTTCATAGTTATTGCTAAGAGCAATAGATGGCAGTCTTAAGTATAAGATCATATTTAGAGTTAGGAAAAAAAATAGGAGGAAAAAACTTCAAATTCTATGAAGAATTATCCAAATAATAGAAGCCTGTAGTTGTCACCTCCTCAAATCACTCACAGAACCCACCTCACAGATCTTAGAGTCTGTTCTTCAAGTGTTTTAATGTAAAGCTGTTGACTAACAAAATGCCTCTGAATGTTCTGAATGCATGTTGTATTCAAGACATTTCTATCTGAACTCACAGGACAAGATGACCTGTAACATGGAACCATCAGGGTGTTGTATATATCCATATATCCATATGTTCTGATAGACAGGCATAGGCTTCCGACCGAGTCTTGTCTGAGATTTAGAGGGGATATTACCAGATGTCGTGCAGACGATGCAAGTCTTGTTCACCTCCTTTATTGTTGTTGTCTTCACTTCCCCCCAAAGAATGCGCTGTGGAAATATCAGTGACTGACACTGAATAGAAGCAGTTTCCTTCTCAAAAATGTCATGTACTCTTATAAAATAGAATGAATTGAGTTTTACAATCCTTTTACTATTCCATTAACTGCATCCTAAAGTACCTGTCATTCTATCAGTTCAAATACTTCACACTTGCAAGATGCAAGCCGAGAAAGTTTAGGAAAGATAGAGCAGCTATAAAATGATGCAGGGTAGAGAAAAAATTATTATGGTTTTGATTAAAATGTACTATAAAAAGTAACTGAAAACTAGATGGGGAATTACAGCATAGGTGACAGAGGTCTGCAGACTGACTATTCCAGCTTCCCTGCTGGGAAAACGCAGCCCCCAACAGCAGGGGAGTTGGACCGGATGATCTCTTGAGGTCCCTTCCAACCTCTACAATTCTGTGATTCTGTGATCGTAATGGTCAGTACTGGCTTGAACAACCATAAGTTACAGCTTTCCATCCTGCTGTTGATTTTGAAAAATATCTCTCTATAAATATTTCTACTTGTAGAAAAGTCTATTGTGTGGTAACATTTATTTTATAATTATCATATATTAGATGTTTTTAAATGAAAGTATGATAGCAAAGAGGACATAGATCTGAATTAGATTCAATGAATTCAAGACATTCGTTGTATTCTTTATTTTTCCATTATTTGTACTCTGGCATTATAATGTCGTACCATCTTTGATCTAAGTTCCTGGTTTAATAAAAGCCAAAATCAAATAACCTCAGTAGCCAGTTTCACTGCAGATGGCAAAATAATTTTTTCAATTATTTCTTTTAGCACATTTTTCATTCAGAACAGTCAATAATTTTACAACTTCAGGAACAGTCTTGAAGATAGAGAATAAAAGATACAGAAAAACCTGGAGGTTTTTTACTTAGATTTTGCCAAGAAGCAATGAGACATGACTGAAAAGCACATAAAGTTTTGAAAATGTTATAAGCAGGCACATGTTATTATGGGCACAAGTGAAAGAGATACAGCATAGTGGTAGAGCTGACTACATTTTCCTTCATTTGTGTAGTCTGGCCTAATCAGACTAATTTTACTAATGGCTTTAATTTAATATATAGTCTGAGCAACTCCTTGCCTGTTGAGTGCATATGCAATGATGCCTACAATGCACCTTATAGTTCTGGTCCCACATCAAGAGGAAAACAAGACTCCAGGATTTGTACTGAGAGACAGGTGAGGGGCAAATAGGAGACCATAACTGTAGAACAAGTTCCCTGCAGTCAGGAAGCATCCAGATGCCCATCTAAAACAGCAAGCAACATCATGGAGCACCTCTGCTTCCTGAGGCAGGCCTGCCAGTATGTTCCTAACTAACAGCTGGAGCTGTTTTGTCACAAGCATAAGAATTAAATTTACTAGACTTATTCTCATATGTAATTAAAAGAGAGGAATCAAAACTCAAAACTGAAAAGTTGTTGTGTTTCACAAGGTGTCATGCAATGTGGCTTTATTCCAAAGGAAGAAACTCTGCAAAGTCTAAAATCCTGTGTGAAAGAAAATTCAGAGGAAAAGAATTACATGTTCCACCCTCATTTGCTTTTAAGGAGAAAAAAAAAAAAAAAGCTGATTTTGAAAGTACTTAATTCTGTAAACTGACATCATTCTGTTGATTTAACTGGTGCCATAATGTTTTGCTGAAGACAAGAATCTGGCCTGGGTCATCTGAAGTAGCTACTGTTTCCCTATGTTGTTTCAAAATAGAGAAAGCAAAAACAAAGCATTTACCAGGTGAACATATTTATTACAAGCTTCTACACATGTTACAATTAAAATTAGAAAGGAAAATAAATGAATACTTAGCATTCTTCCTAAGTAAAGTATGCATTCAACTTAATTAAAGAAGGAAAACTTATCCTTTCAGTTATTAAGCAAAAGAATATTTTGTATGAAGGATTTTCTTGAGCAGCTCTTCAAGCATTAATTGATATACTGTGGCTTAGTGGTTTAATTATTTTTAATTTTTTAATTATTTAATTATTCAAGAATTACTTAGTGACTCCAGAGAGTGGACCATTGGAGGTCATCCGAAACTACCATCTGGCTCACTGCACTGAAGAATGGACTTTACTAAATACTCATGTTAGATATTTCAGCTACTTCCATACAGAGGGGAAAATAGCCCACTGATATGGCCAAAAACTTCTTTCTCCAAGGTATTGTTCCGAATGCAGCAAAAGAATAAACAATTCTGTTGTTTGAGTGATTCCAACCCCACACTCCCATCCCTGTTGCTCGATTTCAAAATAACCATCTAATGCAGAAAGAGTTCAGTGGTTCAGCTGACACCAACTTGAATCACAGAATCACTGAATATCCCAAGTTGGAAGGGACCCACAAGGATCATCCAGTCCAACTCCTGGCTCCACGCAGGACCACCCAAAAAAACAGACCATGTAGCTGAGAGCTTTGTCCAAACACTTCTTGAACTCTGGAAGGCTCAGGGCTGTGACCACTGCCCCGGGGAGCCTGTCCCAGGGCCCGACCACCTCTGGGTGCAGAACCTTTCCCTAACCCCCAGCCTGGCCCTCCCCTGTCCCAGCTCCATGCCGTTCCCTCGGGTCCTGTCGCTGTCCCCAGAGAGCAGAGCTCAGCGCCTGCCCCTCCACCCCCCTTGTGAGGGAGCTGCAGGCTGCCATGAGGCCTCCCCTCAGCCTGCTCTGCTCCAGGCCAAACAAACCAAGCGACCTCAGCCACTCCTCATATGTCTTGCCCTCCAGACCCTTCACCATCTTTGTAGCCCTCCTTTGGATGCTCTCTAATAGTTTTATGTCCTCCTAATACAGCAACGCCCAAAACTTACTGCAGTACTTGAGGCCGCAGCAGTGCAGAGCAGAGCGGAACAATCCCTTCCCTCAACCGTCCAGCAGTGCCGTGCCTGATGGACCCCAGGACAAGGTTGGCCCTCGTGGCTGCCAGGCCCCGCTGCTGGCTCATGCTCAGCTCGCTGTCAACCAGAACCCCCAGATACCTTTCCACAGGGCTGCTCTCCAGCCTTGTCCCCAGTCTGTGCCAGACTCGTCCCAGATGCCAAATCCAACACTTGCTCCTGTTAAACTTCATATTGTTAGTGATTGCCCAGCCCTCTAATTTGTCAGGATCTCTCTGCAAGGCCTCTCTACCCCTGAGGGCATCAACAGCTCCTCACTATTTAGTGCTATCGCATTCAAGTGCAACTTGAGTTGCCATTTTAAATGTAAAGTGCTGAAGGCTAACAAAAGCGTGCTGGAAGTTTTGCTGATGCATTTTGCTGCAACCAACAATTAATTGTGCTAATTTTAAGCAAAGTAAACTACTTGATAGAAAGATTGTTCTCAAACTTCATACTTCTAACAGCCCTTTCATGTCATTCAATAGTTGGCTGCACAACAGAAACAAAGGGAATTTTTTCCAGAATTCACGTAAGAAGTTGTAAGGAATGTACCTCCTTGTGTGATACAAGGTACCATGCCATGTAGAAGTTTGTCCAGGTGTGGATGTATCTAGTGACAATGAAGATTGCATCAAGACCAGAACAAGACCGTATTTTCATTTAAAGAGAAAAATTCAGAGTGTTGTGCTGGCTTTAGCAAAGTTTTTGTGCTTGAAGTTATCTGGTTAAACAGCAATGTCAGTTGCCTGCATAACCCACGTATTGGGGCACTCCCTAGGAAGAGCAGGCATTCAGGTCTATAACAGATCTACTCAGTTTGATTTGGAACAAGCTTAAGAACGTTTACTGAATGTGAGACTGAAAATATGACTTCAAGCTCAAGAAGAAAGACATGTCTGAGCTTCAAGGGACATCAAAGAAAAAAATTCATTCTGATGAGAGGATAATTATACTCCAGAAATAATTTGTTCCCATGTTCATATCCATCACTTTGAGTATCAGCTATCAGCACTTTAATAAGCAAACTTTCATCTCTAATACATGCCCCAAAAAATCACCTGTTATAACTCTCTCCAATCCAGATCTTTATGATGCTGTATAGTTCCCTAACACATAAGATTTCGTACTATTCTCTTAAAAATACTTGTATTGTCTTCCCTAATGACTGTTAAAATGTAGGGGTTGATTCATTTCACTGCCTTTTTAAACTTTCTTTTACTACTTATTTTACACAATTCACATTTAATCTTAATGAAAGGAATCAAATGGCAAGCTTCCCTGTTATTAATAGTGTCTTAATAGTTTCTAAAGCATCATGTATTTAAAATGAAAATTCCTATTACATGATGTCTCTATAGGTACTCCACAGAAACAAATGGCTGCTTTGGGAGACTTGCAATGAAGGATTTCAGGAACTCCTCCCAGCTCCATGCCAGAAGTTTGAATTCAGTTCCAAATGGGAAAGAGTGAAACTATCTGAAAGTAACATCTACTTTGATGGAGGGAAGAGGAATTAGCACCAACTGTATTTCTGTTGAAAGTTTCTGGAGAATCCAGCAAGTTGGTTTGTATCAAAGACTATCACCTTGGAAATTATGATAGTGAATCCAGAAAAATGAAAAAATGAGGCTATCATGAAATCCAAATAACTAAATATACATGTGTGTGCATAAATATATACTTATTACATATGTACATATTAATATAAAATCAATGACTACATGTCTTAAATTATTTAAAGAGCAGAATTCTTTTATAAGGTTAGCAAGTAGTTTTGGAATAATTAGAGAAATTATTTGGCACACAATTCTTTGCTTGGACTTGAAATGAGAGCAGAAATTGTCCAAGCTAAAAACAGATCAAGTTCTGCATTTTATTTATATGCATATACACACACACACAGTAATAAATACTACTATCTCCCAGGAATGTACTATCCAAACCAATGATGTACGTATATTACAAAAATATTATTGTTTTATGCCTGCTTTTTATTTTGATCAAGTGTAGTTATGGTTCCCTCCTTGTTTTACAGACTATTCGTCTGGAACTTCCACCTGTTTTTCAGGTGTCACATACACACATAGATTTCAAAGACATTCTGCATTTCCACATCTCATTACTTTAAGAGAATATCATAGACTCTTAACATCCATGATGAATCAAGCCATAAGTTTCACCTTTTTTTTTCACAGTATATTGATTACTAACACATGGCATCTGCTCCCCTAATTGTACTGTATTTAAACACAATTTTCATTCCTCTGGATAATAACAAATACAGTTGTGTTTGACCACTGGGACTGATCAAGAAACCAGTTAAAGAACTTTCCTGTTTACCTTTAGAAATGCATATTCCCTCCAAAATACCTAACAGGTTATCTAATCAATATTAAAGCAATTAAACCCCACTGTGATCTGTCCCTCCTCCAGATTTCTTTATGTATTATTGTCTCCTTCTGGCTTATATGCCCTGATCTACTTTCACTAACTGTCTGGAACTGTATATTACACAAAATAATTGATTATATTTATTCCATTCATGTATCAACTTATCTTCCTGTTGCAACCATCTAAAATGAGTGTCCCTTTCTTCTATCCTATCAATCATTTCTTTATAGTATCATCCTTTTCAATGGTTTAACCCTCTTTCATCTAAGGGAACTATCTCGTAACCAGCCCTTAAATATGGGGGAGTTTTATTTACATTAATGTTGACATAAATACTTTGTCTCCTTTTGCTCATCTTTAGCTTCAATGTTTTAACAGTCTCTTAGGCTCCTGTGACATTTCAGCATTTTAGTGTGGAACCATACATTCTGATTTGTTTCAGGCTGATTCTGAGGATAATGAATGACAGAACTGGTATTTTTCTAATTTAAAAAAAAAAAAAAAAAAAAAAAAAAAAAAAAACAAACAGGTGCCTAGTTTGAGAAAACAGACACTTATTAAATAATGCATATACTTTGGCCATTCTGTCACACAGACTACTGATTACTGATGACAGATACTCTAATACAGCAGTAATACTTTGATCTAAACGTCCAATTTCAAAAATATGACGCACCAGGACTGCCATGATGACTTCATGCTTTGTTTTCTATGTCACCTTACGGAGCCAGTTTTTCCTTGCCCTCTCCTAATCTGTTTTATACCCTGTCCCAGAAACTGTTAGACCATTACCCTGTAGGAGTAAGGGAATGGAGGAGATGGTTGTGGCCCTCCATTTGCTGTACAGTTTTGTGCCTAATGAGCCGAAGTTAACTGTCCCACACATGCACTGGGGTAGATGTTCTAAGTCAAAGGAAAAAGTTGTGCTGAAGAGAGGAGAAAAGGATGTGCTATCAGCCTGCATCCATGAGGTCTACAACCTCAATGTTTCTTGAAGATGGATCCTGGGGAAACCAATTGGATAGGAGGAAATAATAATGGGAAAGAGAAATGTGTCCCCATGAAAATTTCTAGTAAATTAATGAACTTTTCCTAGTGAAGGTTTCAAGTCAATTATCTAACAGTCTTTCATATGAAAACTCAGATTCTAGAGTTTGTCTGCTGTGCAGTGCTGTTGAATGGCACAAGGTCTAATAACGTAAAGTGCCTTTATTCTCAGTAAATATTTTTTCTATCTAAAAAAAATAACCGTCGTATTAGATTTGTATGTGCAGGAACAGTGCTAGTTGCTCTGATTATAACCTATACAGGTTCATTCATTTTTCTAATGTACCAGAAAGTTTACAAAGAATGAAAGGAAAAAAAGAGGAAGGTGAGATAAAATAAGAATGAAATGATTCTTATTCCAGAATTGTGCAGTGACTGTGAGTTATGTCTCAGTGGGTTCATCTGAAAAACCTCTGGGAAGACAGAACCAAAATTAGAGGCAATCATCCATCTCACAAATTTATGAACTGAAATTTTAAATCGGCTCTAAAAACAAAGGAAGGAATGATTATGAAGGTAATAAATGACAACATGAAAGAGAAGTGACAGTAAACCAAACATAAAGAAGACAAGCACAACTTCACGGTAGATAAAGCTTTTTGAGACTTTTACCTAAACTTTAAATAGACAATAGTGTTTTAATACTATATAATTAGAATTACTTAGTCCCAAACCTTTTGCCTACTCTTCATATTCTGAAGTGAAAATTAGTATTTCTGTGTAGACAGGAGATGATTTGTAGGAAAAGTACATACACCCTTTTCAAGAAAGTGCTTTGTATCTTAGTTTTAATAAAGTGACGAGTTTCAGAATTAAAATCAACAACCCTTCAAAGTTTCCACTTGCTATCATTTACATCATACATTACAGTATCATTTGCCAGGTTCAGTATTTGAAATTACCTGCCCCTCATTTTCTACTTCTGTTTCCATGTAGAACTTACAGTCTTTAGACACTTACTTTTTGAAAAAATAAAATCTCTGACCTTGAAAATATTAATAATTAAAAAAAAAAAATTAGATCTTACTCTGGTTGTCAATCTTATTTCTTCTATTTTTTTCTCCTCTGGCTGTGCACTTTATTTTTGAAATTATAACCTGAAGGACTTTTAAATATACAGTGCTGTGCAAATGCCTGCTAAATAGCATGATATAATGTTCTAGGGAATTAAGGCAGCTACCAACAATAAATTAAATGAGCATTGCTCAATCATTCTTCTCTACTGTGTTTGTAAGTAATAGGGCAGATACAGTCATTAGTACAGCACAGCAGAGGGAATTCTTAGCAAATAAAAAGTTCACAAAGTCCTTAGGTGAGGTTTGTAGAGGCACGACTGAATTTGCACTGATGTACTTGCTGCAGGTAATGTTGATATGACAAATGCCTGCCAATATATTCCTGAAAACCTAACAAATATAGCAGTATATAATGTTTTCATAGATCTTACTCTTTTATTGCCTTTATCATTTTTCTTGCCCACCAGCTGCCTCTATTTTTCTGCTCCAGTGGCTGTGTCTCCCAGTATTCAACAGGAGCACAGGCCAAACTCATTAGTATTCATCAGTTCTGCTTTTCCTCCACTCTTCTAAAGTTCAAAAGGTACTGTAACAAAAAACCGAGGGCTCTAACCAGAAACTAATATCCCTATTTATCTTCATGTGTTTCACTGGGATATAGACACAAAACAGTAACTATTTTGTCCCAAATCACAAGCTCTCATAAACTGCTGTAATTAAAACTCTAACATTTCCTTGAAGATTAGAAGAAGCTCAGAGATTCACAATTCACTTGTGGCCACCTCTGTGGGAGGCCTCATCAAGGAGGTTCCTCCTTTCTAGCATCTCTAAGTTTCTCAAGAGCCATACACCTCATACAAATGAGCACACCTACGGTAGTGTGACACTTTTTTCAGTAATTCTCTTTAACTGTGCTGCAGCTCAGGAGGTTCCGAACTCTCACTCTCATCCTTTTCGATGCAATTTACTAACTTGATCCCTAGCTAAGACAGCAGACAACTATAATCCCTCTCTTTCCCCCAGATTTATAAATAAAGTAACTGAAAAGTTCTACAAAGCTGCTACAAGCAAAATTAGGAACATTATCTAGGTCGCTAACATGACAGAGCCAGCTCTTACATATTCAGCTCTTGATACCATCCAGCTCACTAAAGGACTAATAACAGAAAATTTTGCCAGGAGCTATGAGCTCATCAATTGCAGGTGTCAGAGAGAAGAGAAACCCAGGCATATTAGTCACCAGTCACAGGATGAGGCACCAATGTGATGCAGCTGCAAAGAAGGAAACGAGAAGCTAGAATCAAGCCAGGTGTTTCCAGGAGTGACTGGAAAATATTAATCATTGTCAAAATATCTGGAATGCTGAGTACAGCTCTGGTTATTCATACTTTCAAAAGTTAAGTGAGAATGCAATATGCACAGAAAAAAAAATTTACTGTCAGAGAAATAAAGAAACTATTATATCAGAAGAAACTTGGAAAAGCTCATCAAAGAATATGACTGTTCTCCATAAATGCACTGCAGGGTTAACACTAGGAGCTGAAACAATTTTAGATAAAGGCCAGTGTTGGGAGATGAAGAAATGCATATAAACTGTGACTTCCCTTAGATTGGAAATTAGAAGGAGATTGCTAACCATTTCTAACCAATGACATTCCCAAATACCTTTCCAAGTAAAGCAGTCAAGACAAAAAACCTAACTCTTGCTAGGTTTGATCTGCAGTTTATGAAACAGCAAAGGCAGTGTGACTTACTGACCCATGAAGCTTTTTCCAGTCCTTGTTTCTGAACATGCATCTTCCGGACGCAGCTCGTAAGCTGGGGGTCTTTATATCTAACATGTCTCTGCTCATCACAAACAGAGTATCTCATGAAAACTGGTCCCCAGAGAGGATAACAACCTTCTTCATGCAAAAAATAATTCTGTCAGAAAAAATGAAATAATCCTGTAACTGCCAGGTTCAGACATGTATCACCTAATCAAACAAGGAAAAAGCACAGGGTACTTACAACTGATTGATAGCCCAGTTTTAGATTACAATTTACATTTTGTTTAATACACCTTTACCAATATTAGACAGTCCAAAGAGTCCTTTTTAGACTTTAGTGGACATTCACAGAAGATTATATAGAGAATTATTTTTGAACACAGAGAATAAGATGCTGTTTCTGGAGACTCAAAAAAAAAAGGTCTGAACCTGAGTTAGCAAACAAGTATTTCCAGAGACCAGCCTTATTCTTACCTTCACACATAGCTAAAGGACTGGTTGAAGTTGGATTGTCTTAACACATACCTGCAGTATTTTTCTTTTTGTATTCAGCTAAATCAACAGAGATACCTCTTACAACTAGGTTTTATGCTTTCTATTCAGAACAGAGATGAGGTAAAGAAGGTGTGTGTAAGGAGAGGCTTACCATACCATGGATTTATATGCAAAAAAAATTAAAACCTTTCATACATACATCCTGTATAATTTATATTCTTTTAAAATTTATGAAGCACATACACATTCTCTCTTGATTCATCTGGCAGCTCATAGCACAGTGTTTGACTGAAGTGCATGGACCTTCATGGCATGCTTTGCACTTGTACTCATCCTGAATGGAAAATTTTGTGTAGAATTTAATGCTGAGTCACCTCAGAAAGTCATTTTTGATTTGCACAAGTATTAATTTTTTTACCACCTTGCACTTTTGTATATATTTAGGAAATATAGCCCCAATAGAACAATTAAAATATTTAACAGTTCTAAAACATTAGTAGTATGCAGCAAGCAAAAGAGCCCTAAAGTCTTTGAAGGCTGATGTCTTACTCAGCCAATAGAAAACATCTTGAAAAGCTGAGAACTCTAATGCAGATAAGGGAGATCATTATCCTCTCCTGCCACATTCCTCATTTTGTGTAACCCATCCCACTCCCACATCTTGTGATGGGAGGTAGTCTCCCAAGAGGTGGTGTAACTTCCAGGAGGGCAGCATTAAGCTTTCCAAATTCACATTAAATCACACTTATTTACAAGGCTAGCAACAAAGAAAAATTCCCTGTGCAATGGGAATTCCTAATTAGAATTCCACTTCCCCATCTCCTAAGCCCCCTGAATCCCCGTTGCTTCTCTTTTCTCCTCTTTCAAGAAATACTAGTGACTTGCTTGGCTGCAAGTGTCTCCTCCCTCTAGGCAAAAGATCTAGGGTAAGTGTCTGCACATGCCTAAAAAATGTGCTGGAGTGATTTCTTATCAGTACACAAAGGCTTTATGGTCAATATTTCAAATGTGCTAGCAGCCCCCCAGACCATCCCCACATGAGGAGGACTTTACTTCAGAGACTTTCTGTCACAGCTTTAAGAACACAAGTGAGTTTGACAGGTTACCATACTTGTCATCACCCTAAATATTCTAAAAGACTGCAATTCCAAGAAAAAAAAAAAAAAAGAAAGAAAAAAAAAAGTGAGCAATTACAAACTTTATACACAGGAGTATTATGCACAAAGAGAAGATGGACAATATCAAGTTCACACAGGCAAAAACACAGGCTTGCATAAAAAGGTTTATGCAGTTGTGTTTTACAAACCAAGAAGTGAACACAATCACTGATGTACACTTCTGTGCATTGCACTGCAGACTATTGTGTCCCAATTTCCAGATAAATATCTAATGCTTCCCTACAATTTTCTATGCAAAAAGACCTTATTCTTGATTGGTTGGACAGTTTTCTACTCGGATCAATCAGTCTGTGATAATTTGTAACTCAGATGAAACCACTGTTTATCTGTCAGACCTTTCTTTTCTTACACAAAACATCTCCTAGCAGAACTCTAGGGAAGGTGATTGTGAGCTAATCACATCTCCAGGGAATTGCAGTTCTTGAATGCACTTCACACTTCCTGAGCTTCAACTTCAACAGCTGTAATTATTTTGCAATAATTAGACTCTGACAATGCTTATATCTTAAATGTCTGCCATATCTAAATGTGTCAGGATCACAACCCACTTAGCATTTAGTCACAGGTTATTAATATCCTCCCCAATTTTGTTTATCTCCTCTGCACCAACAGCATTCTTTTTTTAGACTTCATAGCAGCTTAGAGAGTTCAAAACCCCAAGAACAGTTTTGAGAATCTTTATGCACAAAAGGAGGAGCCTTCTTTCTCATGTGCCCCTTGAAGCTGTAATAATAATTTAAAAGGACGGGGGGATTCATTTTTTTTTCTTTTTAACTTCTGGACTAAAGCATTGCTAATTGTCACACACAGTAAAAACCATCTACATGATGAAGAGTATGTTCCCCACTAACGTTCCCCCACCCCTCAACACTTATGAGCAGCTTATATGAGCAGCTAGCTCATATTAGCACACCATCATTATCAGAATGCAGGAGCTGTAAAAATATGCAGTAAAACAGAAATTATTTAAATAGACAGTCATTCATAAATACTGCTCAAGTGAACACCTACAAGATAATTTTCTTGAATATTACTTGTAGTAGCTGATGTCCTGTCTCTGAGATAAACATCCCTCTCCAGATCATGATAAATAATCATCCTTCCCAAAATATAAGCTTTAAACCTAGCCCAGGAAAATCAAGGTGTTTTTTCTATTACTTTCCTCCAGACTCTTCCTTCTAGCAAGATCTCTCCTTAGTCATCGATTATTCAGCAAGCATTTTAGGCATATATGTTCTGTCTTTGAGTATTCCAGAAAGTTCTTACAAGCACAGGTGAGTAATAAGGTAACCTCATCAACAACAGGAGAGGAAGGAAGAAGAATTTGTTCATTCGGCTATTGGGCAGAGGAGACAACATCAATAACGTGCAAAGTGCCCATTCTGTTCCCTCTTCTGAGTGCTGCAATGGCTGGACTTGACTTTCTGGGAACTGTGCCTACATGTTCCTGGTGAAGGCAGAGAAGCAAATGGAAATGTGAGAGAGACTTTTGCTGATGAAATTCCTCAGGAATCAGATAAACTGTTTTCCAGTCCTGTGTTCAGGGAGCCCATGAGATCTCTCCATTCCTCTCATGGGAGTTTCTCCTCTCATCTATTACAGAGAAAAATTACTGCCCACGTGTATTTGGATTTGAATGACCCCTGCTTGACTGACAAACAAAAGATTCCAAGTGGTTTTGGAGAGGCAGGACATATCCTCATATTTTTATAAAATACACAAAGTTTTTAGACTGACTAGAGGAGAATGGGAGTCACAGTTCCTAACAGCTGTTAGTACACCTGCTAATAGTGACTAGAAAGGACAAACTTGAAGAATATTAATATTAAAAGATAACTTTAAAAATATTCTCATTTGAAGAAATGGGAAAAAGTATTTTATCTTCACTTCATAGTAGATTTTATATATTTTTTTCTCTTCACAGATCTGTTTGTATTCTTGATGTTTACTTTTGAAAAGACAGTACATTATAAATGGAGATGATTGTTATTTAATGCCTTTTGAAAGACATATCCATAAAGCTATGTCCACAAGTAGCTGATTTACATACTCCAAAATAGTACGGAAAAATTTCATAATTCGTAGACAAATAACCTCATCTTGCCATCTGACATCATCTCTTCACTCATATTCATACTGATTTTTGCACTTATTTCATCCACTTATGTGAGTTTTAAACTCTTGGTCTATATAGAGACATCATGACAATTTGGTGAAAAGTTAGATGAGTTAGATACAGCTGGCCAATCTGCCAACTAACACACAGAATATAGCTTAAAAAAATAGCTCTTAAAATCAGCCACATTTTTAGCTGTTGGTTTACGGGCCCAAATTCTTCACTCCTACTTCTCTCACCTGAACCTCGAAATACCATAAAACAGGTAAGATGAAGAACCCAAGATTTTAACCGCACTGTATTTTCAGTTCAGAAAAACATCTACTTTTGTCCAGCTTTGCAAAAACTTTTATTACATACCTGCTGTAGAGATGGAAATGCCCTCTCTATATTTATGATTTATGATTTATTCATCATCATCTAGCCAAATTTTATGGTACTCTCACTGCACAGATTTTTGCTAGGTTTTGTAATACAGGGTTTTGTAGTACAGGTAGTACTGTAACAGTTTCTGTATAAGAAACGTTCCCAAATTCTTGGGCACTTAGACTTGCCTGTTTTTCTATGAACTGGATTCTACAGGCATGAAACACCATTAAGTAACAACTGACAGATCATTCAAGAAAGAGAAAAAAGATTAAGCACAACAGTAAAATCTTTCCTTGGAGGTTGCATTTGATCTCCTCAACAAATGCCAGACTTTCCGGGCCCCTGGAAGAACAGCCATTTTTGCAGTTACTGAGGAGGAAGACGGGAGCATTCAAAGGGATTCTTGCTGAAATCCTAGTGAAAATTCAGCATTGGTAAAATACAGAAAAATGTATTTTCTTAGTATGTTTTGTGTTGGTTAGTTTTAGTCAAGCAAGAACATGTAGTCTTTGAATTAAATATGCATGTTAATGTATTGCATGGTTTCTCATTCTGTTTTGCTTTAGGAAAATAAACAAACACTGGATGAGAAGAAATAATTGCTGGAGATTTTAAATTCTTCAGAATTCTGAGAGCAGAAAACACTGAAAGAAGCTATAATCTGATTCTAATTGGAAATTAACACATTTCTCTATAAATATAGCTAAAGATTTCATCCAAATCAAGAGCCTCTCACCTTGAAAGAGCAACTAGCATTTTTTCATATTCCCACACTGTAGAACAAGATGAAATTGAAAGGTATTACTGCCTCTAGATAAGAGAATATACAAATTTTCTATCTCGTTTTACATTTTTCATGGTTTCTGGTGAGAAAACTTTTTGAATTGATCTTATTTGTTTCCAATGTACCAAAAAGTAAATTCTCTGGCATCTGTTATTAATGTCATATATGTTGAAGGCAAACACAACCAGTCACATATCTTATTTCTTCAGAACTTTCAGAAGTGAGCCATCTGATCCCCCTGCTCCCTGCAACCATGGCAGATCTGTCTGAGTACGGCATGGATGCTCACTCATTGCCTGGTCTGTTCAAGAACTCCTTTGCAATCCTGTTACCAATTCCTTCACTTTCCTACCTGGATCACAGCCTCCATCCTCATGTGCTTATTGGGCAAAGTGTCAGAATTCAGTCACAATGTATTTGAAATATCCTTTGTGCACTGCTGATTCTGGAGCATTTTTTAATCTGTTAAAGCACCATAAACAGTCCTCGACTGCCACAGTTAGGCTGCTTCTAGGTAACAGGACAACATACACAGGTCTTGCAGTGCATTACTGAGGAGCTGATTCTTTCTTCCCTTAATCTGATCCCTTCCGCAGATGGCAATACATATCTCACATGCATCTTCTTGCAAAGCAACAAAACTGTCCAGAAAACAGATACCAAGAGAAATAATAAAATCCAGATCCCAGATTCTCAGGCGCTATTTCACACAGTAGTGCAGAGCTTAACAGCCGTAACATAAGGAATAATGTAATAACTCCTGCAGTAATGTTCACTTGCAGCAGACTACCTTGGATAGAGCACTTCTCTCTTCTTCCTAAGATGGAACAGCTGTATATATAAGCTAAGTATTTCATTTTTTCTGTATTTTTTAGGCATGTTCGAACATCTCTACCAAATCCCCTTGCTCAGGATTTTTTCCTCTGTAAAATGCTTGCAATTTTGCAAAGCAAGCTGATAAACAAATTAGCTGTTTTAGGCAAAAGTTTCTGTCACTCCAAGTGCTGAACATCAGGCTTTTTCCTCAGACAACAACACTGTAGGGAAAGCCCCATGGGACTGTCCATCTCCACACACGGTATCTTGTCTGCAGAGCTAGGCTTGCAGTTTAAACTACCTTAACGCAGTGTAAGATAACTGAATACATGTGGCGAATAACAACGCTGTATTTTGCAAACTATACATTAGGAACCAGCACCACTACAAATCAGCGAGATCTTTTGGACAGATGTTGCTGTGCACTGTTACACATGACACAGTTGTTAAGGACTGGAGATGAATGCCGAATCCTGATGAACTTTCAGACAGAATTTAAGGATCAGAAAGCAGTAATTTAAAATGGAACATCAGAAAGATACTAGCATTAGTGCCTTAACTGTTATAAAAAGGAAGAAAGAAGATTCCAGGTAGCATCATAGCACACAGGGAAAATCTGTGACTAATTTGTCTGGCTTGTTTCTGTAATGAAAATTGTACAAGCAGATTAGTACTTGGCTGTTCTGTGCCACGTATAGGTATGCTTTCAAACACCAGAAAGATCTAAAAGACTTCTGAAAGGGGGGGAAGCTTTTCACATGCTTTCCTGAGGAGCACTGCACTAGACAAGAGGAGAGCAAGGTTTTAGCAGGCAGATCTGAATGACCCCAACGGTTTGAACAGCCACCTTAAACAGCTGCCACGGGGTACCCAAGGAGCACATTCCACCTGACAATATTCCTCGTCTCACGTTCATCGCTGAATTTGATGAAAACACTCCAATCACTTATGGTGATTGCTGCTATTGTATTCTGTGTAGCTACATATAAGCTAATTACATGAATATTTATTATCTCAAGTGTGACCTTTCTGTTTCTTATTACAAGCAGAGTCATTCTGAATTGCTACTGGTCCTTTCCAGGTATTTTATTATACAAAGAATGTTCTTATATCGACATCCAGACTTTGCATTTTTTTAATCTGAGCATGCAAATGGTATCAATTTCTTCACATTACTAATATATAGCCAAAACATACCACTAAAAAGGAAAGAAACACAGAAGGCTACTGCATTTTTCACCATAAAAGAAATGGACCAAACAAAATTTGTTTATTGCAGTTGACATTTTGGGTATAAATCCTGCACTATAAAACTAAAATGCTAACAGATTACAAGTCAGCTTTGAAATGAAACAAAGAAAACCAGAGCCTAAATTGTTTATTCTTTATATTTTCCCAATAACTGAAGGAGAGCAATTTTAAGGAGTATTTCAAAATTATTCATTTCACTATTATTTTAAGTAGAGTTTGAATGTAATTTATTTACCCCCAAAATCATATACTTTTGGCCCACTGAAATTATAATTCTAGCAAGTCATCAAAAGCTTAGAAAAGCCAGCATAGAAATGTATAAAATTTCCTTGACTGCTAATAAATAACAATCAATAAAATAATAAAATAATATAAATAAATAATAAATAAAATAAATTAATTAACAATAAATAAATAAATACTATAAATAATATAAGTAATAAATAAATAAAATAAATAAATAATAAATAAAATAATAAAAATAACAGCAAAACATGAAAATGTGAGTAGATGTCTTTTTGCCTTTTTGGTTATTTTTATTTCGTACAGAGTTATATAAGGCAGGGTGAAGCTAGGCAGCATGACACGTATTGTATTCAGAAGAGACCATTTATTCCAGAAGACATCTTTGAATGGAAAAACAAACAAAAAATAGTTGCACTTAACGTACAGTATGTGGTTCTGACTTTCATTGAGTAAACTGCAATGAGGAAAATGGCCCTCACAGTAATCTACTGTGTCACCACAGGACACATGCAATAGTGATTCAATCTCACTGCTCATGGATAAGAAAGAAAAAATTTCATTTGAGGAAGCAGAACATATCACACCTATGTTGAAATGGAAACAAACACTTTAGAACGGACAAGATCTTCATCCGATATAATCACATTTTAGCTGATCACTTCATGTTTTCCATAACAATTCAAATCAGATCAATTGTATTTGAAAAAGAGGGGAGTGGAATGAGGGGGGAAAGCAAACAGAAGGTTTGCTTTGATTTTGTGACACGGATCAATGAAAGTCCTGTGTCAAAGCATATTTTATATAAAGATTACGACCCATCTACATTACAGACAGAGGAAGAGAGAGGAATAAAGGTTAATTCTCTGTGCTTTCAGAAACCACTAGCTTTGGAGGAGTAGGACCTGCAGACCACAAAGCATCTGAAACTTTAAGATATGAGCCACAGTGCACAGCAGGGCAGTGAAATCTATTTGTAAAAGCTGTATCCACAGTTGATGACAGATGTTCCCTGCCCGAATAAGGAAAAAGATAACAGCAAAGAAAGAATTGCAAAATATCATCATTTCAAATTTGCAAATGGTCTAGGTGAACTAATTGTTGCAGTAAGAGCCCTAGACAGAAAGAAAAGATGGATCACATTCCCAGTGCAAATGAAGGCACTAACTCATTTTTTTGCTTACTAGAATCATCGGACACGATTATTAAAGTACATAGTGGGAGACGTTAATAGGTTGTTTTCCTCTAGAATCATTGCAGACACTCCCACACATACAGAAGAGAACAAATTGGGCATATCTAAAAACCTGTGAAGTCCACTTTAGAGTAAACTCAATGAAAAGTCAAAGACGGAAAGGGATACGGGCAGCCAGCAGTCCTCCTCTCCAGCCTCTTTCTATCCCTGTGGCCCCTCCTCAGAGGTAAAAGAAATCCGAGTGCAGCAGATTCTGCAGGAAAACAGCTTTCTGAGGAAGCCTACTGCAGGGTGGTTTTTGTTTTTGTTTTTGTTTTTGTTTTTGTTTTTTTTTCTTCCCTTTTAAGTTGTTTCAGACTGAACTGAGCCATGGGTATACAGAGCAGACAAATCTTTAACACTGATGTCTTGACAGTCCTTACAGGAATGGGGGAATGCAGGAGGTGCAATGAGAAGATGATGGGGCTTGCTGAGATGTCAAGTTCACTATTTTGTGAAAAAGTAGCTGATCAGTCATCCTCACTCTGAGCAACTAGTTCTTACGTTTTTCACTAAAGATTGCTTTGATACCATCGCAGTCAGACTGTGCCAATTTCCATGACTCTAATTTCCCTTGCCTTTTTTATGGGATTAGGTGGCAGATTAAAGCAGAAGTACCTGCATGTCATCCCTTCCCTCATCCCTGAGGCTGCACACACTCTGTGTTGCATGGCATGATTCATGTGGTTGAAAAGAAGAAGAATTAGGAAATTATTACAAGATCCTCTGGCTTTGCTTTGCACTTTGGAGACTTGTCCTTGCTCTTCTATTTCTCAAGTCGTTTGCTATACCCATTCAGCAGTGGAATGCAGGGTAGTCCAGGCCACGAGTAGACAACCGAAGTACTGAAGCACAAATCATAGTCACAAATCACATATCAGTATGAATTTTGAATAATGTTCTTTTGGCAAAGATTGAAAGGATCCCTATTAGCATCCCCCGAGAAGCTGAGATCTTTACATTTTCCTTTGTCACGACACAGACATGATGTAAATTTCTATTCCCCTTTGGTATTCTCTGTCTGCTGGGCACATTCAGACTGTCTGGGCAATGACCCTTTAGTGAAGTGAGTCACAGCTTAGAAGGTAAGACGCAATTTCATTATTTTTGGTGCTCTGAGTAAAAATGTGCAGAATTCAGCAAAAGGTATACAGATGCTTACCACAGAACAACAAAAGCTTTGCACTTTGTCCATCCAACTGAGCTTTAACATCTTTTGTCCTTTAGACCCTTTGCTACAATCCCCATTTTCTGAGTCTTATTTCTTTGTCAGGTTGTGAGTGATTGTTTGCATGCTTGGCTTCGTAGCAGTACAAATAGATTTAATCTGACTAGCACTTGATTCCTTCTATTCTTAGTATCTTTATTTTCTTTAGTTTATTTTAACTTCCCCACTTAGCTCCGTTATTTGTTTGTTCCTCTTTAGACAGACAGAAGTGAGTAGGCTGTTTACTTTACTTGCTTATGTAACTGATTTTCTCAGCTATGCAAACTACCGAGATGATGATATAATCTTCAGTAGACAGATATTTTGCTGGTCAGTAACCACAAAACCACTCTTTTCCTTGCTTTCGTATATCTTGCCAGCCATGGATTTATTACTCCTTTTCCTTCCACAACTACATTAGCACTTTACTGTGATAGGAATTCTATAACAGTATTATTTTTTTTGCCATTAGTATAATATATGTGCTAAGACACACAGTAGCATGATCATTTGTGGTTTACTGCACACAGTGTCCCTTGTCCTATTAGGTTTAATTCCTGATTTGCTTGAGATGGTAGTTCATAATGATGAAAAATTATCTAAGTTCACATCTGCAAGATCCAGAGGAAACGGAACTCTGCTGTGTTTAATGCTTTCCAGGAAGGGTGTGTGGTACCAGTGTGGTATTAACCTATGTGGGAAACCAGTGTGGGTTGCCACAGGGCCTCAAGTGCAGTAGAAACAGCCAGACTCAGACCAGCATAACTGTTATTCCTTGCATATATTACCCAGAACACACACAGAAGATCAGATTCCTTCCAAGCACTGGCAGATGAATACATACAAACATCAGTCACCTAATCACACTGCAGTGACTGCCAGGAGACAAACTTAAGTAGCATTAATAAGACCCAAGCCAAGATAATAAGAATGCCATTAAGCATAACATTTTGAGTTTAACAGTAAAATATACTGTAAGCCCATTGAGAAGATGTGAGACAGAAATGCTTCAAATAATGTATCTTTATGTGGATTTTATAGCTCCTGTATTCATCCACCCTCATTTAAAACCTTACTGCTGTAAACCCAGTTAACATTTTCCTATCTGAAATTCACCTGCTAAACCTGCCTTTCATCTGGTCATATTCCTGTTATTGATGCTGCAGAAAATCAGATATTTTTGCTCTGACACAGTTAGGGCTAAACTCACTGCTCTTCTGGGAGCACAGGTTGTGAGCTGTGTGCTGAAGCAGAGTCAGCACACTTTGGAACACATCTGCCTCATCTCAGTGGCTAACAAAACACATGGGGTCACTGTGCGACAGAACAGGACGGAGCGAAACAGGCTGCCAAAGACCAAAAATAATAGCTCAGTATCTTTAAAACTGTCAGCTTGATAGTCCTGGTGACTGAAGTCCTCCAGCCATGGGATGAATTGCTCAGCTGGTTTCCTCCTACTTTCAGTACAACACAGTGTTGCAAGCATTAAAGAAGTAGAGCAATTCAGTCTCCGTACGGCCTCGATGTTTTGCCCCTCTGCCCACACTGTCCTCAAAACAGCCAACTGTTCATTTGTGGTCGGAAATGAAATGACTAACTTCAAATTGCTTAGCTTAGCAAGACTGCAAAATCCCTATTGTAGCTGAAACTCTTTGTATTTGCTACATTTGCCAGCAGAGTTCTGCGTTTGGGCTCCAGCTAACAATATGGGTATTGAGGAAAAAAATATATCAAACCTCTGTTTCCACGTGGTGCCAGACAGTTCTCTTATGTGACTCTGCACAGCAGTACACGTCTCCCCACGGTTGCAACCCTCTTCTTGCATTTGGCCTCGACGTCTTCAGAAGTGGAAGAAAAAGAGTGACAGCAACAGCATCAAGCAAACCTGCTTGCAAAGAAGAAGGAAGCTGTAAAGAAAAAAAGAAAAGGAAGAAAAAAAAGAAAGAAAGGAAAATCATGTACAGTGCAAAACTTACAACCCCCATGCAGAAATAAATAAATAAAATAGAGCTAATGGATGAGTGACTGAAAGACAATAGCTTATCAGCCTCAGTTGCATCAAGAAGTTCAAATTTCACACTCTGACACCTTAAATTACTGAAGAGAAAGATATAAACTTGTGCATTGATCAGAAGAAAGTGAAACATAAATGTTTCCCCCCATTCCCCACCTGCAATTTGCAGATTGGAAAAATATCATGACAAAAGGAGGAACTGGTATTAAAATAGAGAGAGAATGACATCTACTGGCTGCCAGGAACTGGCTTGTTTCACTGCCGAAAATGTTTTTCTCTCCCTTTCCTCAAAATATCTCATCTGAAATCACCATTATTAGTCATAGGGTTTATCTTCTGGAGAATGAATGAAGAACAGATCAGTAAGTTTCCCAAGTAAAAGCATTCTCTAGTTAATTTTTTAACAAACTAGCTACCTACATAAAAATAGTTACATAAATAGCTCAACGTATTTCAGATCTTTAATATTAATGCTAGTGAATAAATAGACTCTGCTTACAGCTACCAGAAACTGCAAAATAAACAGTGCAATTATGCACTGCATAAAGGTATTCATAGTACGTTTTACCAGAACAGTTAACACTAATAAACAGAACTCTGTCTCTTAACAAAAAAGATACTTAAGCATCTAAATTTTACAGTCCGCATCATTTTGTAAAGGGACGGTCCTTACCATTTTTCTAAGATGAATTTAATGCATTACTGTTCATTTTCTTTGCTTAAACTTCCCTACTCCTCCTATTTTAATGTTTTTGTGTATTTCCACATGAACAAGATATTATGTTCCCAGACTTTCTGTGCTCCTATTAGTTTAAAAAAAAAAAAAAAGCAACACTAGAATCCTCATATAAAAATGATATAAAAATCTCAGGAGGTCTTGAGATTTTGTTAAAGGTCACAGACACATCTTATTCTTAAGTGACCATTCATCTCTGTACTATCCATGGGGTTTTGGTCTCTCCCTTTATGCATCTGCTCAATAGGAACGTGGCCCCCTTCTCCCTGTGAGCAGCGATACTCCGCATGTGATACTGCCAGTGAAAACAAATTGATCTTGCTCACTTTCTATCTGCCACAAAATATGTTTTATCCTCTTGCAGTTTTCTCCAGCTGGTTAATTAAACTCCTCTCAGCTCTCATGTCTGCTCACCAGGAAACATCTCTGCAGCTCTCGTGCCTCTAGTAATAGTCAGAAAGTAGTGTGCTATAGACATGAACATTTGGTCATTCTTTCCTAGTATATTCAGCTCAGAAATAGAAAGATACCAAGGAGATCACAGTGTTACTCTGGTTAGGGAGAGAAAAATAATAAACACAATTGAGCTGGTATATGTACTCATGTGTATAGCATACATTTATGTGACACACTGCAGAGAAACAAAACTCAATTCTGGCCTCAAACCACTGCCAAAATAAACAAATATAAACAATAAGTTAACAGGGTGGGGAAAAACAATTAAGGATGAACAAAAATAAATTAGAAATCAGATTAGAGTTGATAGTTGCAAAAGAAGACTCGGGGATTTAGGTGTGTTTCCTCAAATTTAAATGGCCTCTCCATGGATATACACTTAGTAGGAACAGCACAGCTGTGAGCTGCATGGAGCAGTGCTCCCTTTTCTCCAGCACAATGGGCTTGGAATCAGAGGAGAGGATACAGTGCCAAGCTGCAGCTGTGAAAAGACACACAGGCATCCCCTGACAATCTTTGCTGCATCAGATTCCCTTTGGTATATGTAGCTGCCATACAGAACCACAGACCTGGAGGGAAGCTCTAGTGCTGCATTGGCACACAAGAATTGCCAGTGCCACAGCAGGACAGAACAAATTGGATGAGCTTTCAGCACGCATACACCTTTATATTTCTTTTGATGTTATGTATTTAAGCTCACAAAATATTCCCAAGTATTCCTTTAGGGACAGTGCAAGTATATTCATACCGCATTTTTGTGTCCTAGCCTATTGCCTTAACAAATACCTAGCAATGCATTAAACTGAAAATGATACATTGCTCTTGACAACTTCTTCTGGACAAGCTATCAGAGAAAAACATAGTTCACTGAAGTCGACAAGAATCATCCAGATGTTAGCAGGAATCATAACTTACATGAATTTTGATTTGGGCATCAGTACACGGGGTATAGTCATATCCTAATCCACTGAATAAATACCTGAAGATATGATGTGTTCCAATGTATTGCTATTGAAATGTGGCATACACCAGCTTTAAGGAATTCAAACCAAAAAATTCTGATTGTCCAAGAATCAGTAAAATAAAAAGTAATCTGAACATAATTTAGTGTTTAGCATACTGTTACAAGTTTGAGTCACTTATTAATTGTATCTGACAGGTTTCGTTCTAAATAGCTGAACAATAAAATCATTTTTTCAAAATACAATCTTTGAGAAAATGAAGCAGTTGTCAGCACTCAAAAGAATTCTTGCCAGAAGTGAAGATGTGTTAGATAATTATGACAAAGATGAAAAAGGTGAAAAATTTCTTGGCATTACAATAATTTGGACATAAGTCTATTTACAGGAATGCTTGAGATAATGTAAATACTCTTGTATAACCAGTACTGAGGAAAAAGAGAAATAGTCTAATACATGACGTACTGCTTTGGTTTTGTAATAACAAACTTCTGATGTACAAATTTCAGGAGGCTGATTGCATGAGATTTTATTCTAGTTGATAATAAGTAGTAATTTTGGCTTAAACTCCAACATAATTTTTGATCATTGTCATACTCCTTCATCAGTCTCTCAGTGAAGGAGAAGAGTTTAACAAGCTAGACCATTTCACGTTCATAAACTAAAACCACAACATTCTCAAATACAGGTTAGGTTATTCATAAAACCTACCATTACAGATTCAAATAGTTGGCCTACTTTGAAAGTTCTAGTTCAAACAAGAAGAGAGCAGTAGGTTGCTTAAACTCAAATTATTCATCAAAAGAAAAAAAAATACAGAAGAACACAGCTTGAAATATCTTTACTTCCTAGGGGGCAAAATCTGTCAATTCACCCAGTTCAAAATGATACAATAGAGTCACTGAATCTCTTCTTAAATAAAAAAACTAAAGTAGGTCTGATGAATCACTCCCTGTAAGTGCCTATTTCTCTTCAGCAAGTTCAAAAGAAACCCAGCTAAGATACAGATATCTGTATTGCAGAAGTCTCAAGTTAGATGAGATGGAATCTCAGCCTATAGATAAGAAGCAATATTATCCTTGCATTGAATCTCCCCGCACCATTTAGGGCTGAATTTCAGCCTATTACTTCACCGCTCTGAGAGCAGGAGCACTTTCTTCGTACCATACCCTGTCTGACCTGTGCTGAGGCATGCCAGCTGCAGACTCTGGCTATTTAACCTCTGTGCTTCTGGATGCAATTGAGACTTCAGATGTAAATTGCCTAAATGCATGTCAGACAAAGCAAGTAGACCTCCAACACTAGTAAAAGGAGTAGTAACTCAATCTATATCAGACCTGAGTATTTGCTGTTAAAGTCCAGTTTGCTCAGGTCTTGCACGACAGTCTTACCAATATTTAAACTGAATTATTTGTTTTTATATTTCAATGTATGGCCATTTCATGATCCTGATTTGGTATATGCATCTACAGACAACTCTCCAAATTACTGTGTATTAGAGCTGAAAAGGAAATATTTTTGTCCTGTGATATTTTTTGAGATCTTAATATACCTATTGTATCAGAATAGGAGAAAGGGATTTATTCCATAACTGATAAACCTCTGGTTCTCAATTAAAATGTGGAAGCTCTTCTGTGTTGACCAGAAGTTAAATCCTGGATTCATTAAAGTTCTGAGAATTTTTTTTAATGAAAATGCTGTTGATACGTCCTCCCAAGAGTTTTGGTTTTGATAGTGTCATTTTTTTTGCCAACAATACAATAAAACAAAATAGAATATTAAAAAAAAATCACAGCATGGCTGAAGCCTTTTTTCCTCTATCTGTATTCACAGCTTCACATAAATACGCAGCAATTTCATCATGTGAATCAAGACTACAATGAGAAAATGAAGAGGGCTGAAGCTATGTTGTACCATACATCACAATGACAATTTTTTGCTATCATTAAACAACACTAATTCTAACTAAAATTTTGAGATGCAGACATAAAATATAAAGGTATAATGCTATACATTTAGAGCAATTACATAATGTGGTATTCCTTTCGTTTTTAACAAACTAAAGACATAACTGAGTAATTTTTAGTTCCAAATGTGCATTTCCAATACTGTTATGGAAACACACTAACAACATACAGATTTATTAAAAAGTAACCTTATGTTAAAGGTGTTTCATAAAACGATCTCCTCCAGTAGCCTACCAATTATTGTCTCTCATAATTCTTCCATAACGGACTGATAAAAATGCTAGCTATTTGAATGAACGTATGATACCTTCCATAAGCTGCACTGATGTAGGTTCAACTCCCATTTCAGCCTCAAGCAAAAAAGAGGTTTTCCCCACCAGCTTAAGTCATAAACACAAACACAATCATTGCATTACAGTTGGGTCCCTCCCCAGCTCTCTCAACATACCTAGAGTATTAAGTATGAATTACTGCTCCTTTAACTAAGAGCAAATGCTCCACAGCTTTTGGCTATACCAATTCACAGTCTCTGTAAATCATCAGAGTGAGGCTATAACACCTTTCTCCCATGGAGCGTTATGTCTTTATACCATTTTGCTTTTATAGTTTTGCACCAGGGAAACATAAAAAATAAAAAAATAAAAAATCAGTTCACTTCTTACCTTCTCTTGCCAAGCCACTTTAAATGTTTTTCCAAAGTTCATTTCAATCCTTAATGCCATCTTATGCAGAAAGCTCCCTGAACTTAGTTCTCTTTTTTTATTTTCCAGAAAAATCTTCAAAATAAAGTAGAATTAAATTTATTTTATTTTATTTTATTTATGATATAGGTATCAAAATATCTGGGTAAAGGTATTAATGCTTTCTGGTTTAGAAATGCATAACAATCAGCATTTTCTACATGATTTAATATCTTTGCTTAGTGTCAACTCATTTAGCTGAAAGGCATGGAAAGTTTTGGGAATGTGTAACTGAGACTTTTATAAGCAAATACAAGAAGAAACTTATGGTAGAAATTGCATTAATAATCTAACCAGCTTATTCCACACACAACTGCCTTGAATGGTTTGTGAAGACCAATTGTCTTGCAGTGATGGCATCTTAAAATAATAGATTAAATGAAATTATACTAGAAAGCTCAAGATATTGTAGAGAGAAAAACATGGGATTTCTCACTGGTCTATTCATTAGCAATTTGTCATTACAGAGTTTGCAATAAGGAACCAATATCAAGTCAATTCCTCATGTATGTACTTTTTCATAGTGACAGGACCAACAGCCACACTATTATGTTTTTAAACAGCCAATGTCAGACTGACAGTGCCATATTAACCCTTGCAACTCCTACAGTGTTCAAAAGACCATCATGAAACTTTAATAAACTCATTTTAATTTCCAATGAGGAAAATGCATGCAAGCCTAAGAACGAACTAAACTAATAACCATTAAAGAAAAAAAAAAAAAAAGTTTCTGGTGAGTTTCTTGACATCCTTTTCTGAAGAAAACAGTGAAGCTTTTTGCGAAATTCCTGTCTCTCTGCAAATAGAAACGCATTGCTACTGCATTCACTCAATAGCTCTTCTTAAACATCTTGGTTGTTTTTGAAGCTGACTGGTGTTCTGCACACTTCAATGACCTTCTTTATGATTACTTCCACAATTAGTATGTATCTCAAATCTCAAAGAATATTCAGAGAATCAAAGTTTCTCAAACATGGTGAATGCTTGACATTAGCTTTCTCCAAAGTAAAATAAAAATAATAACATACCTATGAGATATTTTGCTTACGGGAAAATTTGCAACTTACATATTTCTGTGCTGTCTTATCAGTTGGAAAAAATGCATTACATATCTGTCTACTTTAAATTAAAAATATTTACAGACTTATAATTTCAGATTGAAATAGAAAATGCTAGTAAGAATAAAATATTCTGTTTTGTAACCACAGCTAATGAAGCCTGTGCAGCCAAAGGACGATTTATCAGTAATGTTCATAAGCACTGATATTTGCACAATGAAGTGATTATCATCATGGTCTTTATTGATTACTATATCACACAATGTGACTTCAAGTATGAAACAAAATACCTTGAAAAGTATTTCACCTCAAACTCTTTGTGTCAATTGCTAGAAGAAAAAATCTTTTTCTTGACCTTTTACCACAAGCAAATCTTTCACATATTACATACCGATGTTGTGTATTTCAGAATATGGGTGATGTATCTAAAAGGATGAAAGCCTAAATGAGAGATGATTTAAGATGCCTTCTTTTGATAAACAAGGATTAGCTGTAACACTTTTGATTAAATAAAAGTCACCTAAAGGAAGGTGATAACTGGCAATAGCATACACAAGTCAAGTTAAACTTCATGCGAAGAGGAAAATGTGTAAGATTAATACCTTGTATGTAAAACTGCTCATTTTTTTCTTCTGCCTCGGTGTGAGAGAAAAAATGTTTTGCAGCATGCAAAGGGCATACACCCCTTGATGCTGGGTGCCCAGTTTGTGTCTCACTGTATCAGTGAGTTATATCTGTTTCAAAACAAACTTCAATTCCAGTGGCATCATCTGATTGTATATAACTAGAGTAAAGTTTAATTTGTCCTACAGCTGTATAGGTCCTTCGTAGCTACACAATTGATCCACTCATTTGTTCAGGGTGTACCTGTCAAGTACATTATTTTACATCAGCAGAAATACGGCTTCACAACCAGAAAACTAATAAAAAAGTAAAGTCACATGACAAATATGATGGAAATTAATTAAACATTGCTAAGAATAAATACCAGGAAACTCCTCAGTTCCTATACAACCTTCACATAATAGGCATATAGTTTCATGACGGGTTCTAGTTTCACCCAGGCTGGACAGTCCCTCTCCCCTTAGCTTCCAAGTCTGTTTTTCTTATTTTACCCATTTGACAAAACTTGGATCTCTTCACCTACAGAAATCCAGTGTTTTGTTTTGTTTACTGCAGGGACTAAATTACTATCTGCAATGAATTTTGCAAAAAGTAGTTCTTGGAAAACTACTGAGAAATCATTGGTGCCATGTCCTCCTGTGCCACTGACTTAATGATATCTATGCCATTTCCTTTCTTTATTTTTTTGTTTATTTTAGATTTTTAATTATACAAAAGTTATTCTCAAGAAGCTACTGATCTACTTTCTACACATAGCTGGAACCGTGCATCGTTTTGCATGCCTGACATCCAGAGGGATATACTGTGAAAGCATATCCCCTACTCAGCTACTCAGACTGCTCAAACAGAATGTGCTAACATGCCTTGTGATCTCTTACCAGTGATTCTGGTTACTGATTTTGTATCACTTGAAATGTAGCAGGTAAACTATCATTTAATTTCTTCATAAAAACTGATTGAAAAAATTGGGCTCATCCTATGAAATAGTGCTTTGCCTGACCTTTGGCCAAAAGAAAAACAAAAGGGAATCAGAACGAAGCAACTAAGCCTTCTGGTGCTTTTCTTCAGTAATATGTTGCACACATCCCTCTGGAATGTATACTTCCACCTAACATAAGTGCAAATTTAAAAACTGAATGAAAGGGTATTGCTGGAAAAAGAAAATATATATATATTTAAAAAGTCTGAATTCTTACAGTCTGAGATATTTTGCTCTTTCTTGAACAGTAAACTCACACCTAGCAATTTTAATGAGGATGCCAATAAAACACTTGCCAGGACTTTCATTTTTCTATGGAAGCAAAAATGAATTGTGTTTGAAAACTGCACTCCTGGAAATAATTTCTGCCCAGACCCCATTGAAAAGCATTTCAATGATGAGCTGTTGCCATTGGAAGCACCACCTAGCACATAGGACACACAAAGATAAAATTAAATGCACACATTGCCCTTTTTGGAAAGCACACAGCAGTATCTAATCTAATCTGATCTCAGCAAAGACTGTGCTTGTATTGTCAACAATATCTAGTGGCATTACAAAATGCTGGACAGGACTCTCTTTTCTTGAGCTGAGTAGGAATATGACAAATGCAGCCCCAAAAGTACATATGCTGAAATATAAATACCTACCAGCTATATGAGAAAAAAATATTGACAGCTACAATGTTCATCACTTATATAAAATCTTTCAATTTCCCATACCAATGTAGAGAACATCAGATTTAGCGACAATAATGATTAACTTAGCTGACTTGAGGGAAAAATAAAGACCATGCAGAAAGGAGCAATAATCAGCATATGTCATATGACTGCATTTTACTTACAAATGATTTTACCTTGTGAATGGAGTTGGCCCCAATATTTTATAGATTCACTTAACAATGCAGGATTAAATTACAGTTTTTCCTGATTTTGGATAATAGCAAATTATTCACCACATCCCTAGGTAGATTGTTCTCAGGGGTAAATTAGCTAGTGGCACAGCTCTGAATGTGCTCTTGGGTGTCATTCCAAGCATATCTGTCATTATGTTATGACTGCTGGAACTTTTTATGCCTGCATTTTTCTCTAGACTGAAAAGCCATCAACTATTAGAATATTCTCTCATCAGCTATTAGAATATTCTCTCATCAACTATTAGAATATTGTCACTTTGTATGTGTCATTAACTAATATTCTTTTTGCTTGAATATACAAATAAATTCTCTTAGTTAAATCTTTCACTACAAGTTATTCTGACTTCCCTTCTGTACTTCCATTTTGTGTAGGCAATCTTGCTTATCATCCCTGCTAACAGCCAGTTCCAAAACCAGCCCCAAGATAAGTGGGCAGGCTGTCCGTGCCCTGCAGCTGTCCTCCTGGGGAGCTGCCTCCTAAAACTGACGCAGAGATAAGCAGCTACTTCACCCTCACTCCACCTTAACTGCAGCATTATTGCGTTGCCTATCCTCCATCCTTCTAAATGATAAATCAGCAATTCAATTACTACTTAATAGTTAAATACAAAGTCAGTGATTCAGTTAGTATCTATCTTGCCACAGAAATGCTAAATATATTTATACTGGGTTACCAATTGATTATGAACCCCAGCTCAATGTTCCCCCTTCCCATACCATGGATCCTTTCTGCCTTCTATTGTCTTCTTGCAATGTAAAATTGATTTTAGTTTGAAATTCCCCATATCATTTCCAGAAGCAGACAAAAATGCTTACATCCATATATCATTCCTGGTAATATAGTCATTTGCCTCCTTCCAGCAGATGAATCTGAGTTCAAGTTCACCTGCCTCTTATCACTGAACAACTATTGGGAAATGTCTAAGTATCATTCTGCACACTCTTCTACCTTGCTAACTTTCCTACTGCCAAACTGCAAAATTCCTGTGCTTTTCATTAGATACTTCATAAAATATTCTGCATGCAGATAATGTAAATCAAGTGCTTTGGTGTTTGGCAGAATGAATACTCAAGTAAACGTTCTTCAGTACTGCAATTACCATCACTCCAGTTTTACTGACAGTATTAATCTGTGCTCACTGAAGTAATTTAACCAGTGACAAGTGCTTTGTTTTTGCAGATACTTGACCTTTGAACATTTCACAGTTTGAAGGTGTAATGCCTTTGGAATTTGTGTCGAAAAGCCAGGAGGATATGTTCTCCGAAGTCCTCACACTGCATCACGCAACCACATGCGACTGTCACACTTCCAGTATGCTGGCTGACTCTGACCCACGATATTCCATGGTCATCTACAAAAATTGCTGGCTGCAGAACTGTTCACATTTTTGAATGTTAACAAAAATCACTTTAGATGCTATAACGTTCTTTGCAGTAAATGCCAAGTCAGCCTTTACTCTTTCTCTTAGCAATGGTCCTAACTGCCTTGAGTATGGTATTTCCTACTGAATTGCAAGGTTTAGTATACTTGGAGATAATAACCATAGTTTCAAGTGATATAATACTTTCTCACAATGCAGAGTCCTTTTGCTTCTATTAATAAACTTCAATACAACAGAGAATAAGTTTCATTAAATTTGAAAATCACAATCAGAGGATAATTTAGATTTGGAAGGACCATTAGAGGTCACCTGGTTCTAGCACCTGCTCAACTTTTTTTATAACAGAGGAAGGAATTCAGCTCAGCTATACTTAAGTTCTCACGTATTGTTTGCCATACTCGGGCTTTGATAGTTTGAAAACTTTTTGAGGCTCTTAAATAAAAATCAAAGTGAAGATATTTACACTGCATGTTCCTACTGTATTTAATATGTATTTTTAATCTGCAGGAAATATTAAGATATCATGACTGCAGAAGAGGTTTGATAACATACCATTCTACATTGTAATTAATATAACCCAACAGGCCAGAACCTGATATTAAAAATAATAATAATAATAATAAATTGAAACTAACTAAATTTGCCATGAAAAGACAAAACACAGCACTATTTTGTAGTCATATTTCTTTCAGGATGTCACTGCTTATATAGTTTACTATAATTTCTGCATTGCCGCTATGCAAGAGCATGTGGAGCATTAAAAGCAATATTCTTGTTCAGGTATTATTTGCAGTTAACTTTTCTTTATAAAACCTGGAGCTCAACCCAGGTACCTGGGTTGAAAATATTTTCAATTATCCTATGAAAAAAAGACAAACAAAAACCACCAATAAACCTCTAATACGGAGGCCCTGCGGCACTTCGTGAAGGGAGTGTATAGTCATCAAAATCTCATTAAAATGAATCCAACTCCCTACCACATGCTCCTGCTGTAAGTCTGAGTTTAGTAGAGTGAATCCTTTTCTATATCAGAGAAATATAAGGAACAACAAACCTACCAAATATTTGCCCAAGAACTGTCTATATTTACCCACTGGGAAATATGTGGCAGATTATTTATTTCCAGCTGTACAATCCAACAGCCAGGCCCGTGCTATTTCTTCCACGTGTTTGTGATTAGCAATTTTAACATCCACTTGTCACCAAAGTTAACATTCATTTCTTTAAAAGTAACTTTGAGCTTAACTTCTTGTAAATCAGGCATACCGAGTAACTGAATATCTGTCTCATGCACTAGATTTTAATGATATTTTTCAGGTGCATCGGAAGAGTTTGTCAGTCAGATAGGATTTCTCTGAACTGTCTAGATGACAGCTTAGATAGTTTCCAAAGTCCCAAATTACGTTCTTTGCAATGTGTGTGCATTTACATGTTAGGTAGTATATTTGGATATAACATTCATCAGCTGCATATCTCCAAGGTTTTCCTTGCAACCTCTCTCTAGAAAAAAAAAAAAAAAAAAAAAAAAAAAAAAAACCAGCTTTGAAATACTCAGGAGAAATCCAGATGGATTATATTCCAAAACAACTGCTGCTGTTTATGGCACAGAACTACAACAAGAAGATAAATGTTAAATTTTTTAGATCTATTCTGCTCAACAGCATTGTTCTAAATTAAATATGTAGTTTAATGAGGACCAAATAAGTGTCTCAATATACTTAGAAGATATAAGGATTTGTATAAGGATTCTCAAAACAACATCCATTTCTAGGATAATTATTTCCATTACGGCTATACTATTTCAGAGACTACATAACAGAGTGAAAAGCACTTCTGATGTCTTTTAGCTTTCTCCAGCTTTACTAAAGAAGCAAACTATACCTATCCCACTCCCTGTTTGTCCATCATCATTTGTCAGTCCTTCACTCTCCCTGCAATAGCTCTTCAATTAGCTAGGCCATTTCAATCAAATTTGATGTTGTTAAGGTTTCACAAATTTAACTTTCAACTTTGTGAACACTAATGACTGAATAGAGAACTGCAACTAACTAGTGCCCTGATAGAAGAGAGCAGGGAGAATTCAGACTTGAGCTGTTCTCATTTCACTCATCAGCTAAAGGGGAGCAATGAGATGATCAGTCAACCATGAGTAGCTCCAAAGCAACCATGGCATGTGCTGCTCTTAGCCAAACAAACGCACAAAGAAAAGCAGTTATGGGCCTAATGGGAGACCAGAGAGCTTTTTGAGGGAGTTTGCAAGACATAAAATTATGGGCAACCAGTCATTCATTCATTAAGACTTACAGAAGGATTTTTTTTTTGTAGTTCTGTAAATAAATAAGTATATCTAAATGTTCAATCTGTTTTTGAATTAAAACCAAACCATGTCAACATATATCTTTCACCTATCTACTTTCTTCCTTTTTTTTTTTTTTTCCTTCCTGAAAGAAATCCATGAGCTCAGTTGCCATTTTCAGGGAGTTTAAATGCAGTGGTTTTTAACTGTCTTGATCTCTAGTTGTTTGGTTGTTTTTATCTTAACCTTTTAGAACAAAGGTGTCACTGTTCTGTTTGTCTGTGACCCTTTTCCATTCTTTCTTTCAACTCTGTGCCATACACAGTTGCTCTATCGCAGTATCTTTCCCTGTGGTACTGCTATAACATCTAGAATTTGTTCTTGTGGCCTTGGTTTCCAGCAGAGGCTATTTCTCACATAGCATTTGTAGAACACACACTTTAAGCTGTTTTGTGTGTAACGTGAAACCAGCAGTCTAGCTACCATGACTGGAAACCACTAGAAGAAGGTAATGAAGATGATTCTTCAATGCACTCATCCCCACAAAGACCTTGAATCTGATCCTATCTGCACAGCGTAGTGTTGGCACTTGCTGAGAACGTTGCCAGTGTGGTAGCTAAATCATAGCAAGTAAGGTGGAAGGCAAGCCAGTAGGATTTATATCACCATTCGTCTTTAATACAGATTATTCCTGGATTCTGCGATCATCTGATATCTCTTAACTCAAAAGAGATGTCTCCCTCTTGGGAAAAATAAATAAAAAATAAAATAAAATAAAACAAAATAAAATAAAATAAAATAAAATAAATAAAAAATAAAATAAAATGGATTGTGTTTCAAACTACCCTTTAAACATACAGACAGTTCCTAAAATATGACAAAATATTTTTATAGGATCAATATTTACTCCAGAAAATTTTAAATGCATACAATAATTTATACCTATTTATAATTTCCATTTTGCCTCTATCAAGCAAAATTAGACTAGAATACATATCTTGCATCGCTTATATACTGAGCTATGCCATCATAAATGGAAAGATACGTATCCATCTGAATGTCGTATCTTATTGCACAAATTAAAACACATGTAAACTAAAATACCTGAAATATGTCCTGATGTTTTGCCATGCCATAAACTGTAAACACTGAAATTAATTACATAACTAAGATATCATATATACTTCCTATTATAAACCTTTTGCCTCAGAAATCCGTAAGTGTCACCAAAGCTCTGAATTACCAGATGTGATCTTCATCCTTTATAATGTGTTGCATCACACCTGTTCATTGCATTTGCTTTATAAAAAATTCATAACCACCAATTTCCAGAGTGGATTTATTACAGGAAAATATAGCAAAAATTCAGCGTTAAATGACACTGCTCTTGCTTTTTAATTCACATTTCAGATGAAAAAGGGCCTTTGTGATTGCCTCAGTCTGTTTGCTTTTCACCTATCCTCTACTCCCTCCCTATTAATTTTGGAATTCCTTGGCAGACTTCATTCATTTGAAAGAGCCTAAAAGTATCAAAGATAATTAAAATATTATTATTATTATTATTAATTATATAATAAGATTATATTATTATATTATTAAATATAATTATTTTATATTATATTTATAATTATTATATTATTAAATATAATTATTTTTTACAAGTATTCTTGTAAAAGCAACACTTCTCCTTCCACTGAGAACATCCTACACACTCACAAAGTTGATTATTTTTTCAAAAGCATTGCACTTCCGTGTTTTTCAATAAAACATGAACATATTTTGCAATAAAAGGAAATCTAAGAAAAAAAAAGTGTACTAAATTCAGTAGAGTATGCTTCATTTCGTAACACACGTTGCAGGAGTAGCTGTGTGGCTGCACATCCACCCTCATCACACTGTGACTCTGTTGGACCTGAGGATTAGACACCCACAAATGTGACACTAGTTTTAAAACAGCTCAAGAGGAGATATGGCAAATTATAAAGCAGTAAAAACCCGACATCCATACTAAATAGCAGAAAGAGTACTGCAGAACAGATTTAGTGGGTAGAGAATAACGAGTATAACTTAGAATAGTATACTGGTGACACATCCATATGACTTTATATAATGAGAAGGCAAAATCCTACCTCACAAACCTTCTTGCAAGTACTTCAGAAAAAAAAAAATCAATAAACAGGAATGAATAAATAAGGGAGATGCGAGTTTCTGCGCCATAAGCTCTTCAGGCTATTCAGTAGCCCTGAGATAAGAAAGGTGTATGTATATATGTATGTATATATGTAGACAAAGATGGGAAACAAAGTAGGACTAAATAGGTTTTGCAGCAGAGAGAAGTCACCAGATTTCCACAGTCTGCGCTGGTGCCAGACAGCCCACTGCATTCAGATGACAGATGCCCACACAGCTGCCCTCCTGCTCCCCCTCCTCAACATGGCATGGGGAGAAAATGAGATGAAAGAGCTCGTGGGTCGAGTTAAGGACAGGAGGTCACTCACCAGTTACCATTGCAGGCAAAACAGACACAACTTGGGGAAAAATAATTTAATTTATTGCCTACTGAGATTTAGATGGTGAGAAGCAAAGATGAAAACTAAAACACCAGCTCACCCTCCCTTTTTCCCAGGTTCAGATTCACTCCTCCATTCCCAACTCCTTGACCTCCCCACATGTAGCAGCACTATGATGCAGGGTATGGCCGGTCCATAACATCTTCCTTGCTCCTCACACCTTTGCCTGTTCCTGCAGGGGTTCTCCAAGGGCCACAGTTCCCCCAGGGCATTCTCCACACACTGCAGAGCCGCCTGTAGCCCCCTGCTGCCAAAACCTGGACACCAACAGGCAATGCATCAAACTGCCTAAAAAAGTGGGCAAATACTTTTTTGAGGATACCAAATTATTCAGGGAGCAAAAATGAGGAACAGTGCAGAATTGCATAAGTATCTTATGGGACTGAGTGCGTCAGCAACTAACTGGGAGATAAAATCCAGCATAGATAAATGTAAAATGATGCATATGGGGAGAAAAAAAAATCCTAATTTCCCATCCATAATGACCCAGACTGGCTATTCTCTTTTATGAACCATAATTTTGAGCTTCTGAGCATGCAAGCATCAGCTGAGAAAAACATTAACTGACTTCCCAGAAATAGTCAAAAAAGCAAGCCAGTTGTTCAGTAATTATTGAAAAAGGATCACGAAAGAGAAAAAAAAAAAGAAAAAAAAAAACATCATTGTGCCACTATATAAGTCCATAGGGCAATGGCATTTTAAACACTGTGTACAGACCGGTCCCGCCTAATTGCCAAAAAGAGAAGGGCAAGAAAGACAGTCAGCTCAAAACAGAGACAACCCTGGCGAGATGTATGGAACAGTTATAAACCCCAACCACCACGAATAAGAATCATTCTAATATGGCACTAGCTGCCATGAAATTAGGTCAGCAGAAGGTAGGCTGAAGGCAACAGAAGGCAGTGGTCCTTTGCACTTAATTAGTGTGTGAAATGTCCTGCCATGGTATGCTAAAAGTTTACATAGGCTCAAGAGGAGCCGGAGCAAATTACATGAAAAAGTAATCAAACTTCAAACCATACAAACACCCCAGTTCCCTCTGAGCTACGTAATATCTGTGGATGGAAGAATATTCTAAGGATGCACCATGCCTGCTTTTCCCACCTGCATTTGTCTTTGTCCACTATCAGAGAACATGTACTGGACCACATAAACCTAGGGTTTATCTAGGACTCTGCATTTCCGATTTTGTGTTTGTGCATTTTATATAAGGCTTTATAATAGCCAGCTTCAGGTTCCACTTCTTCCTCAGACTTGGGTGATCTGGGACAAACCATTCCCATTTAATGGTAGTAACATTACCCTGCTAGTTAATTTCCTAAAAAAAAAACCAGACACTTCTCCAGTTCATGGCTATGAACTTCGATAAGTTATTCCTAGCAGCTATGCAAAGAAGTGCAGAAAATACAGAAGCAAGCAACCAACCAAACAGCAAACAGCTCACCTAGCCATGCTAACCATCTGTACCATACATAAAACAATGTGGTTTGCAAAAGCACAACTTGACCCAATAGCGTGTTTGGAAAATTAAGTCTCTTTACTGTAGAAATATTGCAGCACCCTGAAGCAACTGCAACCTATTATGCAAGTGTTAACGTGCAGCAGTGTTAAAGTTCATATTGTACATCATAAAAAATAAGGAAACTTTCAGAAAAGGTTTCTGTGTATTTTCCTTTGCAACATTTGTGTTTGAAGGCTGTGGTATTTCAAAGCATTTGAATGCTGCACAATGGGAAAAAAGATTTGGTGCAATAAGAACACACAAAATCTCCTGTTGTATGTAAGACATGCTACCCTCAAGGATACAGTGCCTACATCAATTATCCTTTTTTGTTTGCTTTGTTTGTCCAATCTTTCACACATAATCACGTCTGAATTTTCTTATTGCACAAGAATTGCCATTTTTTCCTGTTGCCATGCTTCCTACAGAACTGAAGTAAGTTAACGTGGAAAGAATAGAAAGCAACATCTGAGCTCTCATTATTGAGTGTGCTAGGTATAACTGCCATTTATTTCACTTTTTTGTCAAAGGACACATTTGCTCTTTATAAAGCTTTATGAGTAATGAGAACAATATCAATAACCTTTCTAACCAGATGGTAATGACAGTAAAACAATTTAGAAGCACATCATTCTCTTTCTTTAGGAGACTGTTTAATTTTATAAAACAGCATTTTGGAAGAAGCTTAACAATAGGTAATGCTTAGCTGAAATGTAATAAAAATAGATGTGCTTTCAGCCAAATTCATATAGAAAACCATAAAGTTTTTTTTGATGTCTTATAAGATTACCCATAGTCTTACTAAAGAGAATACCATTTGGGAAAGAGTTGCAGTTTTATATATACACAAAGAACGTCTTCAGAAATGTATTGGAAATGAAGAAGTAATAAACAGGCAAGTTTTCCATAAAAATAAATAACACAGAGAAATATGGCCTACTTTCCTGGAAGAACTCATTGCTTTAGCAACAGTTCTGTATATTGCTCTACAGATATCTTTCACTCAATAAAAGAATTCCTTAAAAGCTCCATCATAATACTTACGTAATGACATAGACTATGACAGTGCATTTTGATTAGCTCCCTTAGACCTCTCCTATACACATGACATTTCCAATGACTTCATCAAAATTTAGACTGGAACCAGGTGAGATGGTTATGCCTATACTGATCTGAATTCACACTGAGGAAAAAAAAAATGCCTTAGTAGCTATGTTGCTCCTGTTAGTCTTCCTTTTCAGCTTTTAATATATGCATTAAAAAATTATACCTAGTTTTTTTTTTAAATGTAGAAATATTGGAAAAAAAAGTATATATTACCATCTTCAACAATTCACATAGTGTTGGAAAAATACAATAGCATATAATTTTAATTCAGTTCACGTAGCTAGAAGTAGAAAACTACTTATCTTTGTTCAAGGAAGTTACTGCAAATTCATAAACTGTTTTAATGGAATATTCCACAGCATATAGTTCAGGGACATGTTTCAGCAGAGATGCCTAACCACTGTAACCATCTAGAAACATTATCGAAGAAGAAAAGTTGAATTCTGCACAGTCCTTAATGCCATACACTTCATTGTAGCAGGATCAACGTCTGTCTCTAGGACACATACATATTCTCTTTTTTCTCATTAAGACAGCTCTGAACAGCTGAGGACCTCAGGTGTGCTGTGAGCATACTAATAAATATTTAATTGAGCCTTAATTCACCATCAGATATAAAATCCATGAATTAACTGTGCAAATACTTTAAAGTAGCTAAGGCTTAAAAAACAATCCAATTTTATTTTCCATTAAATATTCTCTTTCACTAATATTAACAAATCCAAAGATGTCTAATTAGTAACAAAAATAAATAAATAAACATGACAAATTAAAAGTTTACTTTCCATCCAAATACCAAATATGTGGTATCTGTGTTTACAACTATTTAGCCTTTCAGTATTACCAGGCACTGCCCCATTTTGTCATGAGTGTGGGTTTTTTCATGGCAAAAGTATCCCATCTACAGCATCTTCCTGCCTTGCTATAAAGAACTGCTGAACTAAGCTAGGTATATTTAAAACACGTAAAAAAACCAGTCAACAAAAGCAAACCACAAAAGAGGAGTGTGAGGAAAGACGAAATCATAACTAAAAAAATGAAGTAGATTTCTTTAGTTGAGAAGTCATTCTTCTTCCTAATACTTCTTTCATAAAAATAGGATTTAAAACACTACCACACACACTATTAATGGATGAGGATAAAAATGTTATAACCAAAGCATTCCTCTTAGTGTGACGCAGGTTTATGGAGAAATAAAAATTCTAATAATATCTTCCATTCACTCTTGTCTTTATCAGCTTTATTAAATAGCATTGAAAGTGAGAACTGTAACTCTGGTGACCAAAGTCACGTTGTGCTACAATTCAGCAACTGAAGAAAGACATTGTACAAGTTTCTGAAGACTGCAGAATATCAGGGCAAAAAGAAGAATGAGCTTGCTGTGTGGGGAGCTTGGGGGTAACTGCCTGAAAACAACGTATATGTGTGTATGTGAGCATCAAGGCAGTAGGAATCAGTAATAAGGTGCAAAATGTTACCCTAAAGGAAGTTATCACAACATCACTGTGAGGGAATGGTGTGATTCCTCATTACATCTGTGCTGAAATTATGTTAGCACGGTGGAATATACACTCGATTTGATTTAAGACATTCAAATGCATTTCACATAAGAGAGGTTCAAAGTCTCAGAGAAGCAACTTTGCCTTGTGCTGTCAAGGTCCTGTTTTTCCAAGGAACTGGAGTAATTGTTCAAAAGTTTCCCTTCATTAAGTTCTGCTGTATTTGCTTACAAAAGCTAAATGTTAACAACAAAAAGCGTGGCATATGGTAACAGGGTTTTTATCTGCATATTTTTGTTTTCTGCTCTTGGTCTCTTGCTTTCCATTTTATTATCCGCATGCTCTCCATGAGCAAAGTGATCCATCAACACTGTCTTAAAATTGTGAAATGACACCCAGAGTTACCTAAGATTAAATCAGAACAGATCTTCACTCATTTGTTACCTCCTTGTCTTGCCAACAATGGAGATAGACAGACATAAAGATTTATAGTGAAATCAAAATAAAAATCACTTTTCAAGATGTTGAATTATGGGATGGCAGCTGACAAGAGACGTTATTAAATGTTATCTGTGCTGTATTATTCATCACTTTCCAAATGTGTACCCAGTCATCATTCAAATACTACAATGAAACTTGCAATTCTTTCTTCATCACAAAGCGAGGTGACATTTCTGGGATAAGACCACTGTCTCACTGGGAATAGAAGGGGAACATGGACTTCCTTCGCATACTGCTGGCTTCTATTTTGCTGTGCACTACAACCTGGTGCCTAAGCTCCCGGAGCACAAAGCAGTTGCCTATGCACTAGTAAGGTGCCCCTAGCAATGACTCACATATAAGAACGCTGTGAAGAAAGAAACGCTGTGAAACTATGCAGCTCTCCAGTGTCGCCATAGCCTGTAACATGGCCATTTCACTATCCTTCCTTCAGAGAGCAAAAAGATATGCTCATCAACTTCGTTAAAACTTTATTTAAACTTAGCAAACTATAAAAATGTCTTCTTCAAAAAGACAGCAATGTCCCATGAAGCAGTTTGCATTTTGTTCAAGTCCATTTCAGCAATAGATAAATCAGATGAGCATGAAATTGCAAAATAAAATTCACATTTTCTCAGGCAGGCACACAGAAAGCATCACAATGTTGCCAGCTACTGGTGGGTGTAAACCCAACAGTTGCCTTTGTGCTACCTTTGCACATGTTTTGGAGGCATAACTAGTATTGAGCAGTCTCCGTGCCCTTATCAGTGCAAAACAGCAACAGCAGCTGCAATTGGAAGTGCTAAACAGGCAGGTTTGTGTGGTCATCCTGTCAACCTTCGTAAGCTGTTAAAACTGAGCAATATATGTGCTTATAACATATGCATATGACGTGAAGTCAAGCACATGAAAAGTACATACATGAAGAAAATTAATGGTAGCAGGGATATAAAAAATGTGAACTTGGGTTCATGCGCTAGTAAAATAAGCCTATCTGGTAGTTCCCCTCTTGGTAATTAGTGTCCTATAGGCATCTGCTTCACTGCAAAAAAAATGCATAAACCATGAAAAGATTAAATATAATTATCATTATTTCCATTTCTAGGGCAAGGCCTTTTCATAAATAATTATGTCTCAGTGTAAAACTGGAGGTTTTAAACAGTTGCCCTATCATTCATAATAATGAGTAAGATAAAAAGCCACAAGCCAAACCTTCATATGCTCATTAGATAGTGAAGGCTAATTAGGACTTTAACCAGAAATGCCACAATACATCATGCTTACGGAGGTAATTAAGGCACTGATGATATTAAGACATATATTGTCTCCCACATCCGCAAATAGCACAATGCTGGCAAATTTACTTTACATAAAACCATATTCTTTCCAAGTGAAGTTAGAGGAATCTATTTTGTGTGTCAGGCCTTCACATCAAAGTCCACGTGTTCCATCTACATACTTGGTGTCAGAAACAGCCTGATTTTCTTCTCACCCTGTTCTCACCTTGTTTATTGTTGTGCAATTCAACAGAGTGCCTTCAGTGTAAGACTACTGTAACTGAGACCTCTGCTAAAGTGACAAAACATCATCTCTACATGAAAGTCAAAGATTTTCTTCCTTCAGCTGGAAGAGGTCACTGAAAAGACTCACTGGCAAGACAGACTCAGAACAGCCAACGGAATCAACTCCCCTCTCCCACTCAGTAAATTTTCAGATGAATAATTTCATGGAATGGAGTTTTCATGTGCTTCATGATTCAAGGAGCTTCTTGCATGCAACCAAAAGCCTACTTTTTCATATCTGTCTTTGAAAAGCTACTTTTTCTTCTAGCTTTCTCAAAAACAATACATAGGCCAGGTGAGCAGGTGGTGCTTTGAAGACACGGCTCACCATACTGAAAAAATGGTATCAGCCTCCCATTTTTCCTTCCTCTTTCATCCACCTGTTGACTCTCATCACTTTCCTAACTATAGAGACTATATAATGTGTCAACTTTTCTATTTCTAAGTCTGTATAAAGCATAGGCCATGCCTGTAGCTCATTGGTACTGTTCCTATGCAAATAACATGCATTAATAATGGTAAAGTCATGGCCAAGATTAAATGCCTTAATTTATTTCAGGAATATTTTGCTAATTTGTGAAAATAAACATTTATATGCATGTTGAAAAGAAAAAAAATGCAAAGAAGCATTCAAGCATCTAATGGTTCTCTCACATCACTAATAGTTTAGAGAACATAAAAACACAAGTAAAACATTCCAGGTTTCAATTTAACCTAAAAGACAGCTAGAAAATGTTACTGTGCATTATTTAAGAACTCAGATTCTTATCAAGAAAAAGCATACCCCCAAAAAATCTGTAATTTTGAAGGGTTCCTATCACATTCATTCTTCAAACTATGGACTGTATTCAATTCAGATGCCTGCAAGGTTAATTTGCAGCCAATCTTAGAATTATAGACTATTACTGAAAAAATGGAATCAAAGAACATTAAGCATCCCTTTTGGCAAGCAAATTCCCCATTACAACAATATTCTCAATAAACAAATCAGTGAGAAGATTTTTTAAGGCTATTTGAAGAATTTTAAATTTCAGCTTTACTTTTCATTCTGGATAATTAGGCTGATTTTCTTGAAATACACTTAGTACTCAAAAAAACATGTTTTTTGAGGCATTTACAAAATACTAAGATAACCAAAACGTACACTGACTAAAAATGAAGTGGGAAAGGGAAGAGGGAGAGGGAAACTGGAATATCTACCTATTTTTCAAGCAATATTCTCAACTGTGAGACAGAACTGAAAGTGACTGCCATGGACATTCAATTCTAGTCTCTAACATTCACAAAGATCTTCATAAACTGTAGTTGTCTGCTTCTGAACTGCCCACAGAATTATTTCACCTTGGCGTTCTGACTGTGTTTCACTAATGAAAAAGATCTTGTGTGTTTTCTTCTAGCAAAGAAAAATGTTGACATACATGTGTTCTTTGTCAGGCTTCTTCTGGCAACTTGTTTTATTCTCTGTTTTAAAAGAGAACTTGTTTTGTTCACAACAGCACACACTGCAAGAACAGCAGAGGTGGATTAGTTCTGTCTCTCCCTGGGGAGCAACTTCCAAGAAATTCTTTTCTTCCTCCCACAGTTGGAGAAAAGGTTTCCAAGAAAGATGGTACTTGAAGCCAACCACTTTCTTGGTAACAAGGCAGCAATGTTTTCTGCAGTTCAGCAGCTTGTCCACATGTAGGTCCAGCCAGAGCACTGGAGCAAAGAAGGATCATCAGTAATCACAGGCTAACAAGAAATAAAGAAAGAACTACCAGCTTTTATAACTGTTGGCATTCCAGACAGACACAGGGAAACCAGTAAACCCAGCTGTCAGTCAGGGAAGTTTAAGGAGAAGATGTTTTAAGATTAGTTTCTATCTTACAGATTTTTAGTTTCCTGCCTTGGATAAGAATCAACAGAAACTGAATACTCTTGTGACTTCGAGACTACATCCAAGCCAGTGCCCTCGAGTTCACAGAGAGCAAATGTTCCAGCTTTGTCACTGTGCTGTGAACACAGCCAAATTCAGTAGCAGCTCAATAAGTCCTCTGAAGAATGAGAAAGACAATTAAAAAAAAAAAAAAAGACAGCATCTGTTGTCCAGTAATGTAGCCCTGTGTCACTTTGCTATGCTTTATAATTTAGTAAACTAGTATGAGCATCTTATCTAAAGTATATTACATATGCTTTTAGGCATAATAATGCATATGGTATGCTTCATTTAAACAATCAGATACACCTATTACTAGTCATTTATTTTGCCTTTTGTTATTGATTGTTTTTTATGTTGCTGGGTGAGATAAATTAATCTAGCTGACAACATTCTTGCAATATGATCAGTTTAAAATTTTCAGCACATAGTAGGTGCTTTCAAGTACACTTTCAGTAAGAAAGCTGGACTGATGGATCCAAGTAGCGTGAGCAAAAGTGTGCTAGTTGCTGAAAAGCTATAACCAGCACTAGAGCTACAGAAAAGTGCTAAGCACCGAGTTAGAGCTGAATGCCAAGGAACAGTAAGAAAACCAAGTGTTCCACTAATCACATTGAGCTGAACTTCCTCCTCTTGTACTTGCCTTATCAGACTTTATATCCCAACATCATTTGCCCTAGATGCATCCTACTCCTGCAACTTGCAGTTATTAGGTTGAAAGCTGTCTATCAAGGCAATTAAAATCTTCCTGACATAAAGAAAAAAAAAAAAAACTGCTAAGTAAATAAATCCCTTACTACCAATCTGGAGTCCCAAGGCAGAAAAATAACAGAAATCTTGAGATTAGATTTTTCTAGAGGTTGTTTAGAGCCTTATCAAAATTTCATACCCATGCCTGGACTTATTCAATTCTGTTATTTTGATGAAAGACTCTTAAAATAAGTTTCTCAAGTGGAAATGGCTTAATTTCTCACACAAAGTTCCTGTATCTACCTGAGATGAAAACAATCCTTATGGAATGCAACCTACCACTTTAGGGAGTACAGAAAGAAGAGTCTAAGCAAGTTCCTTCCACCTCAAACTAATGTGGACCAAATTAAGATAACTGTAGACATCACAGAGCACGGCGAAGAGATGATTGGCTTCCTCGGAGACAGCACATATAAATCCTTGTGCATCTTCTTCAGGCACTGAAAGAACCCTTCAGCAGCAAACAAACTTTCCCATAAGATGCATCAAACTTGATTTCTCTTTCTGTTCTCCCAGTTCATTTTCCATGCCTTGCCTTTTTACTTATTTTCTATCATCTCCCCTTCCTTCTTATCTCAGACACCATTGTGATTATCAATTAGAAAAAGCTATTAAGACTTCTGGCTTTCAGCTGCCATCACATTAGGAGACTGGTTCCTGCCTGGGTTCAGGCTACATATTAATTACTGTTTGAACTTTAGCCTCACACAAAAAGAAAAAATACTGAAAACAATGCCTGAAAGAAATGAGTTTACAATGTAAACAGAAAATAACCTTTTAATTTCCATAAAGTGTGTGAGACTTGTTAAATTCTTACATTAAAAACAGACCTTGGTTTAAAACACTGCATTCGAGAAATAATAGTTTAATGCGACTAAACGTTTGATTCATATTTTGGTCATATTAGAACTGTATTCAGGAGGCAGGTCCTTGCTGTCTCCCTCCTGCGAATTAATAATTTCAATGGAGAGCAGAAAATGAAGAGCTTTGGTCAAAACAGCAGTAATGGCAAACTTCAGATCCAGTGCTGACCTGTGATGTACTACCGACTGTGGAAGAGCAAAGCATGCATAGATTCATATATATGCGTATGTATATTCAGTCCTGCATGTATATGACTATGGAACATCGGCTATACAGCCACAGCAGAAAATGTTCTTTCTCCCTCTCAATAAAAAACAAAGATAGATTATTTCAGAACGATATTTGGCTCTGTTGACAACCCACATCATAAATCTATAAAACCTTTCATCTATTGAAAAATTGTTTAATAATATTCTTGTCATCTTCTTCAGTGCTTATTAATTGAATGGAAAAGTCTCTGAGCCACAGGGCACACAGGAGACATCTGATTTCTTTCTGCATTATGCATACACAGAAGCAGCTGAGAGCCGCAAATTTTTCCTTTAAGGGGACTCTAATGGGCTATTTAAAGAGGCTGTTAAGTCTGACACTAGTAAAATGGAACTTTGGTACCTTAAAATTTGTCCCACATGTTACACTATGCCAGCAGAACGTGCATAATGCTATAGACATGCTTTAAACCTACGTTACCAGTATTCCTAATTTGGAATAAGAAAAAAGCAAATTCCTTTGTATACATAGGCCCACAGATTTATTTAGTTTTCAAGGTGTTAGAAAAACAGAACAGTATTAGGATGTTTTCGTTTAAACTTTTTGGTTCAGGTTGACCGTAAACATGAAAAGGGATTAGAGAATAAAAGCAGAATGATCAAGAAGAATCAGCTGAAACCATGCCTGCAAACAGAAGTAAACATTTCATTTTGAAGTGAGTCAAAACCATATATTTACAATGGTCCTATTGATTTAATATTGCTTTGGGAAGAAAAATAACATGAGATAATATCTATGAAAATGTAATACAAATTTATATCCAAAGAATCTTACTCAGGGCAAATTCCCACAGTCACTGAAGACAGAAGGAACTTTCCTCGATAGAATCATAGAACTTGCCCTTGATAGACCTCAGTACAAACAAGATTTCATCTTTGTCATCACCACAAGTAGATTATCCAATCTAACATTAAAAATTCTATCTACAAGGAAATGAGAAAGCACAAAAGTAACACAAAGAATAATGAAATAGCTTTGGGTAAATTAAAAATTTGTACTAGAGAAAAATAAAGACCATTTTTCTTTATTAAATCATTGCCAAATTGTTACCTAACAGTTATTAATAACAGAGATAATTTAAGGACTTTAATTATTGTATAAAAGAAGACGAGTGTAATACACGGGCAAAGGAAAATTAACACAGTTTAGCACCAGTAAAACACTCTGGCAAAAGGCAATGTCTGAACCATTTAAGCTAAATATAGCTGCAAGCAAAAATCAAATACTGCTGTAATGAAAATGCATACAATATTTTTTGTCCATAATTTTTATTTTGAGATAAACAGTCTGTTGCCTACTCAGGACGGTCTTTTCTGTATATCATCCCATCTGTGTATTAATCAATGCCTTCTTCAGCAACATGTACTAAGGTACTTTAGTATCAGTACAATAATTACTACTTTCTCTGTTAGAAGCTACAGTATTGTAGCTCAGTATTGTATTCATTGGCATATTGGCCTTTTTCAGTCTTGTGAGTCTACTTCTAACAGTACAGCAGAAGGTTTAAGAAATCTTTTCTGTTACAACGGAATGTAAAAAGAAATATGTTATAAAGATGTAGTAAAGAAACTTATGCCCTCATTTATTTCTGTAGTTGTGCATAAGCAATTTAAAAAAAAATACTTAAAATGAAGAATAAATTTTAAAAGCAGGATTTCATTAAAGACCCCAACTCTACCATAAGGCCCCAGTGACATTTACTGATGATATAGTGGTAGGGTGTACTGCAATAGAAAAACGAGTGGACTATTTCCTTTAACAGAAATAAGATAAAATGTAATTGCACAATTCAAACAGTTGGAGACAAATTAGAAGCAAATTTGCCATATTCTGGGAGTCTCCTGGTTGAACAAGACTGAGGAAGGGGCAATTTGATTTTAGTTGAGTATTATAAAATGACCATGAGCTCCTGATGCCATGAAGCTGTAAATTAAGATGAATATATCATAAAGTATAATATACAGATAGATAAAAACAGAAAAGTGTTAAGGGGTTTTAAAAGAAATGCTCGTACTTCTCTGTCCAGAATACAATTTTAGTGAACCATACCTAATAATAACAACTCAAACAGGTCAGATGTAAAAACATGGCCACCCAAATAATCGGGAATCAAACATCAAATATAGCAGGAAACTAGATTTACCCTAGTTGGCTTATAACAGGTTAGCAAAGAATTTGCTTGTTGCTAACAGATATCCCACGAACTCTGTAACATACATCTCTTTCAATAAAAGACAGCGCTAGCAAAGGAACAATGTCAATTGCCAAAGATTTCCAGGATGAAAATTAGGGAAAGGATTTAAGCCTTCATAACAACAAGATTTTAAATCAATATTCTGATTAGTGTACTGGAAAAAGTAAATCAAGCCGGTTTTACGGTGAAACTCACTACATTTCTGAAAATGTTTGTGTGTGGTAGTAGAACACTAAAGCAGTCTTTTACAATTTCCCATTCTCTTTTGTAGTATTAGAAGTACCCCCAAGAATACTCTCATTTACTTAGATATATGGCTTTTCTTGAACAAAAGCCAAATACTTTATAAATCCTCTAGTCCTGCTTGCTCTATAATCTACCATTCTTATATCTCTGAGACGCTTAGGGCAATCTGTGTTTTTTTCAAGATGATATGTTATTGAACAACACTTGCAAGACCCAGCTTTCTGGATCATGACATTTTGGATATGTTCTTGCTTTTAAACTTAATAAGCAAGAACAACGATTCTTCAAATGGCTGAAAGAGAGCAACTCTTAGAACAACTTTCTAAGGATTCCATTGAAACCTACCTATGTTTCAGAACACATTAACCAAGAAACTTAAAATGGCACACAAAGTTGAAAGCATCTCCTCACATAATTTCTGAGAATATACAACTCCTCCTACTGTATAAGAAACTTACAAAAACATCTAGGAAAAAGTTTTTGGAAAAGAAAGGTGAGATCCATTTTTAAAGCTACATTATTCCATCATTACATAAATAATTATTTTCTCAGTTTCTGTGTTAATATTTTTAAGATGTTTCTTTGGACATCAGCTGATACCTGCCTATATCAATTTAGCTGTAGCTAGATTCCCCTGTAATTTCTTATCCGTTTCATTTTGTTTTTTAATGTGTGTTCAAAACCTGAAGTCCGTCTGTATCAGCTCTCCCTCACAGATTTGCCCTGCTCATTAATCTATTAACGCTTAATTAATTTCAATCATCAGAAGATATCAGTTGGAATACACCATTAAACATAAATTACAGTAATAATACCTCCAACTAGTGAATATTTAAGGAGTTGAAATCAATTCATTTTTTACAGAACTGCACAATCCAGAAAAAATTCTGCAGCTCATCAGGTGGTCCGTTTCTTACGATTCATTCCTAAAGAAACTTACAGCTTTACGTTAAGTGCTTCTTCATTTATTAAAAGATTCTGTACTAGTTGTATTCACGATTCCAAAAAATATGGAGATATACAGATGTATATCACAGCTGTTTATACCTTAGTATCCAGGATTACTTTCTCAGAATAAAGGAATCACCACAGTTAAATTTTATGTAACTCTATAAGCCACACTGCATGCTGTATCTTTAAAAGATTAATCAGAGCAAGGTTTTTGCTACAGTCTTAACATTAACATTTACTAAGGAAAAAATATGAAAATTTGTCCTCAGTTGCAGGTTGCCATTTAGATATGTTTACTTAGATTATTTTTCATCATCTGTTGGGTTGCGCTGTCTAGAGTATACCAGAGGAGTATGTTCTGTTAAATGCAATTACAATCATTTGAGACACATGATTATCAAAAATTCTCTTAGCTTAAGCTTTTATATGCATAACATTAAAAAAAACTAAAAACTTAAAAAAAACCCTATATATAGAGAGAGTCTTAAGCTAAGAGAATTTTATATATATAAAGTTCCCATTTCATCGTGGGAATTACTTGATGTTACTTGCTACTTACATTAAAATATTTTCACCTATCTATTAAAACTGCATTCAGACCCACCTCCAAAAAGGCAATTTCCAAAACCCAAAAGCAATAAGATAAACTTTGTTTCTAGTTACTAACTATTTCAAAATGTTTCTTCTGGTGCTTACTTTAGATCTCTTTAGGAGCACCTTCATTAAGAAATATCAAAAAGGGGGAGATCACAGATGCGGCACTCACTTGAATTGACCCTTACAAATTATTCAATAGCATTAGACAGTAAAGGACTGGACAAAGTATCTAATAAGCTAGTGAAGGAAAAGGTCATTTTTAGGAAAACAGATGACCAAGATCAGGTAACAAAAGAAAATACTGCATCCTGCGTCTAAATGTAGGATTGCTTTCAGCAATGAAGTTTAGGGAATTTTAGTGAAGTGAACCAAACCTCTCAGACACTGCTGCTCTTTAGTTCTTATACAAATTTTCCATTGATAGAGTCTGATATTATTTCTCCTTGATTCCTCCAATGAAGATTCATAAACTAAACAGCTCAAAGCAAAAGAGCCAAAAGAGAATCAGTAATCTATGTTACAATAAATAAACAAAAAAGAAAGCAACCTAGAAATTTCACTCCAACCATCAAACTTTACAGTGAAAATAAAGCAAGAACTTCAACCTTATATTTAAAGTTGAAGCACTTAGTTTCAATAGCAAGAAGCTGAATGTTTTCTCGAGCACTCATTAAAAAAAAGGTTGTGTCACTGAATCCATATTTATGATATCTTCAAAGTTCTCCATAACTAACATAAGAGTCTAACTTTTTTAACTGATCTACGTACCCTTTTTGAGACTTGTGATGACAAGAAGTGAGAAATTGCTTTAGATTTTTGGTAATGCACCTGCTAAGGAGTAATCACAACTGAACATCCGCAGAAAAATAACTCCAGCGTTTGCTGTTGTTCCCACACTTATTTCCAGTCTCTGGGCTGCCCTCTGAACAATCAGGAGGCAAAGCAATTGCTGTTCAGACAACTGTCCTTGCCAGAAAAAATAACAGACAGCAAACACTACAATCAATTTCTAAGTAGAGTTCCAACTATTTGCTGCCCTTTTTCCACATGCTTTGGTCTCCCCTAAAACAGTGACACCTATCTCAGTATCTACATTCATACCCATATCCTTCCAGCCTCGGGCATTAGCAATACCTTCTGCTTTTCTAGTCCTAATGACAAGAGATTACTTGTGCTAGCCTTGACCTCCCAGTCTCCTCCTTTTTAACAGGTTTTAACAGCAGCTTTGCTTGGCATGAGAAAGGCTTTTTCCAGCAAATTAACGCTCCACTTCCCAGGGCAGGAATAACAGCACAGACCGCACCTGGTTTTCTGCCATTTGCTAAATCAACTCCTAGGTCGCTATTCCTAGGTCACTATTGTCATTTGTGACTCCCCTGCCAGCTCTGCTGGCAGGTGCCCCCAGTATCACAGCCTCCATCTTCCCAGAAAAAAACTCCTCCAGTTCACATGGGAGCGTTCAGTGCTCCAGCTGCCCTTCAGCCTCACGTGAGGCTTGCCCATGCTGCAGGCTGTCCTGCAGAAACAGCGGCACACAGCGCGGCCGGGTGCTATGAGGAATAGGCTCTAGCACAGTGTTGTTACTGGAAGGATGCTGTACTTCAGCAATTACTTGGTTTGTTCAAATGAAGAGCTTCTGCTGGAACACAGATTATCCTTATTAATTATCCTAATTAATTAGGTTAATACAAGTTTCTGCCCCAGCTGAAAATACGTAACAATATTTCAAGTCTAACTATTAATTATACTTATATACTTATAGCAGTAATTTGTTTTCACTGATCAGACGATCTTGCAACAACAACAAAAGAGAATGCTTTTCAATTGTTCGCTTTTTTATTTTCTATCATGATTGTTGTTGCAGTGCTCTAGCCAATGCTTGTGAACTGCAATGGCAGTGAGGCCCCCACGTAGGAGCTTACCAGCTGAGCACTTTAAGGGGAAGTCAGGTGAAACTGCTCTTGTTCTTAATTATATCAAATGTACGACTTCACTTCCCTCCTAGCTTTTTGTTGCTGTTCTTTGTTGGGTTGTGTTTTTTTGTTTGCTTTAGCTTAAATTCCACTTTTGAACACGTTAAGGACAGTCAGGTTCAAGAGCTGATTTTTCAGTTTAAAAAAAAAAAAAAAGCTTTTCTATGAAACATGGTTAAGTATTAACTTTGGAGAAGTCTAGAATTAGTCTCCTATATAACTAATGATGATACTTTCTGAATGGTATGGATTTTTTTTCTCAATAAGGTGAATTACATGACAGAAGCAAGATCAAATATATTTATACATTAAACTGATTAATAAAAAATACTGCATCAGTTTTATGTTCTGACGACTGCAGCAAGAGCTGGGATTCCAAATGCCTGTTTCCTGAATTCTATATTTGAATCTACTTTAGCCAATTCCTCTTACCATTGTACTCTCAGTTTTCCTTTCCATGGAATAATCAACTTAACTTTCAGACATTCACTGCTAAATTTTGCACAGACACTCATTTAAGTATTTACAATTTGCATAAATAACAATGGAAAGGGGGTTTAAAGTTATTTTTCTTTAAAACAGAGTCCAAAAGAAAAAATGATTACTTTGTTATTTGAAGTATGTTGTAAAGGCTCACTGAGTAGACGAATGTCTTAGAATGAAGCAGTAGCTAATTCTGCACTTGGACGCTGAAACATAATTTGAAAGCATGATGAGAAGCAAATGCATATTTTCTCTTTACGTATGCCCCAAACTCAGGTACAACATGGAAAAGCAGTTAGAAAGTGATTAAAAAAGTAGTGAGCATGGGTGTAAGAGCACCACATTTGAAAGCTGCCCTTGTGACAACTGCAGCTACTCACTCATGTGGCCACAACTTCTGCCTGTCTCCAAAGGGCAAGTGGAGTTGGTCTGCCAGAAGCATCCACCGTTTGATCCTAATACCAGTCAAGTACTGGACAAGTAAAGGTTCTAAAAGTTACCAATCTTCACTGGAATTATTAAAGAAATTAGGATACTCTGCTTTCAGTTGCAGCTTACTGGAAACAGATTTTTTTTAGCCTAGGGAAACTCAATTTCAGTGCACCAATATGTATCTTCCTGCAATACTGTGCGACTGGCTCCAGTGAGGGAACACATACAGATATCTTCCCTTAAATGCAATATTCTTGCTCACCTGAGTTGAAAAGGAATAATCAGTGGCAGATATGAAATTGCTCATTTTTCCATTTAAAGCAATATCTTACAAACTATCAGGAGGTCATATATCCCATTCGTCATATACAGTGTTTTGCATCTTCCCAAAGGCACTGGAGTGCATACATAATTCACACATAAGAAATATTGAATAAAATGTTCAAAACATTTTGCAAACAACACATGGCAAATAAGCCTTTATTTGCTCCTCTTGTGTTATGCTCTCTTCCCCTTTGAAAAATACTCTTCTGTGTAATTTTTGATCCAATATTTCTGTGGTGTTATTGTTCTGCTACCTTACCTGAGTAAATTGCATATCAAAAATATCAGAGCGTGCTTACTTGCAGCTACATTCTCAGCAAGAAATATACGCAATGAATTCACTGCTGAGAGATTTATGTGATTCTAATCAAAAAGTGTCATAATAAAATGTTTACAATGTAAAATGAAAGATCTTGGGGTTTTTGAGGTAGCAGGATGGGAAGTTTGCTGCTTGGCATAGCTAAGCTTCCATGAATGTTTATGAATTATTCTACTGGAAAATGAATGATGGGCTGTAATAGTCTTTGTGTACGTGACACTATTCCCTACTGCACTGTGATGGGACTATTCATGTATAACAGTTCATACAGCAGTGCTGCAGCTTTTTCCTTCTTCAGTAGGTTGGAGTTGTCAGAGCCAGACACTTGCTAATGTCTATTTGTATGCATCTGATTCCAGATATTTGTCAGCTCTTTGCAGACAAAAGGGGCAGAAAACGGAGTTCAAGAAGAAATAAATTTGATATCTTAAAAAGGAGGAAAAAAAAAAAAAAGCAGGAACGATGAGACTTATTTTAGGACATCTCCATATAGCGGCATCATTCATCCACTGCAAACCATAACACAGACCAGGCATGAAATAGCATTCAGTCTTTGCCCACCGAAGTCAGGGCACATGCATGTCTGGCAGTGTATGTGTATGGGGGGTGTCAGTTCTGGGCTGCTCCCTATTCCAGACCCTAGCAGAGCAGTAGGCATGAAATGGCAGGGTAGCTGTCCTGGGCACTCACTGCCCAGAATCGAGGAAGTGTGCACAGAAGAGTTTCAAATGTCAGTGGAGTTTCTACCTTGGAGTGTACTTCAGCTAACTCTGAGCTAGGAATTCCTCCAGAGCCAGCAGCTGTAAGGGCCCTTAGGACCCACTCTGTTCTGCTGGATCACTGAGCCACAGATCAGGCTGCTGTTCCATAAGACAAAGGCAAATTTCTTTTTTTTCTAACTTCGCAGCACTGCTGCATCATACAGCTTAAGAAATCCTCATTAGCAGGACCTTTTAAAAAAGAAGTGAACAAAATGAATAGAAACATTTATACAGCAAACTGTATGTGCAGGTATAAGAAATGATCTCTGTATTTCACTTTTTCAAATGAGAGGTGGCATAATGAGTGACAGTCCATCCAGTAATTGCATGGATTGCAGCTTCCCTCATGTTGTTGCTGGAAAAAGGCAAGCTGTTGCCTGGAAGTTGGTCTCAATTTCTGTAATGCTCATTAGAGCCTCTTCGAGCTGTATGACACTCAAGCTAACTTATTCCATTGCTGTACTTTCCCTTTTGTATTTGCTAAGTTAGTAGGAGGCAGTGTTTATGAAATATTGCAAATTGGGCTGTGTGCAGCTCCGATTTCCTATTCTGCCTTGGTCTCATTAAAAATGGTAATCTTGGGGTAATTTAGAAAACAAAATACTAGATAATATTTTACTTAGTAGACAGATCCTGAGACGCAACTGCTTGTGCTACATTAAAATTTCCCTTTACAAAACAAAAACACAAATGATAAACTCCAAGGAAGCACTGCGAAATATTTTCCTCTCCCAAACACACGCAATGGCTGCATTCCTCATGCCTTGAGCCTGTGAATTCTCATGGTGCTGTGTAGCATACAGCAGCTTCAGTCATCTCTACTTTTTGCTTTGTTTTAGTACATAAGTACATACATTTCACTACAGAACTCAAACATATAAAAACTGAAAAAATCAGGTCACGGCATAGTTGCAATTTCAAAGGAAAGTCTGCATGTTTGTTTATTTGAAGAAATATTTGTGTAAATGGGCTTCTATAATCATACACGCACAATAACACTGAATCAACAGCACTGGTACACTTTTGACATTAGTTGTTTTTATATCCTTTAATGTGACAGTAATTAAAATTAATTCATGCAGATTCTCCTTTAAATATACTCCATTAGCAAAGAGCATTTGTCAAATCTACTTCCAGCACACGATGTCTAATCATATCCCTAAACAGTAAAAGCCCTAATCTTGTAATTTATTGCTCAAAAGAGTTTACATGGAATAGTCTAATAAACTGCAAGCAGTGAATTAACATACGTATCATACGTGGAATAATCTACCAGAAATTCATGCATATTTAGTAACAGTATGATACAATTAACTACTGTGGACCTGCTGAAATGAGAAGTGGCTGTGATGTCATGATCTAGACAAAAAGTGTTTTGAATACTCTCAACCATTAACTGTTTCATAAGGATGTATAATTCGTGCGTACAGTTCATGACATGAATACAACTAGAAATTCTAATAAGCGCCATAGCTGAAACAGCTGTAGACCTGGAGAATTGTATTATTTGCCATCTCAATATTATTCAACATATGTATTCAATCAAACCCAGCACTACCCTATTAGGCACATTGCCACTGCGGTGGTGAACAGAACCCAATTCTCACATCAAGGCAAATGTTAAAAAATAAAAAATGCAGCTATGTTATGTTATAACCCCACACTTACAGAAAAGAAAATTTATCAGGCCAGTATTTACGTGGAATGTTACATTTTGACTCAGTGGACATTAACTACAACTTTTGGGTTAGATCCTTGATAAACTCAAGGTTTCTACTGTGCAGCTCCAAACTCAGTGTTCAAGGATTAGTAAGTGGTACTGAGAATGCAGAACAATCATAGTATTTTACAGATATAAGACTAAAAAATCGCTATGTAGAAAGAAAAAAAGAAAATGAATGAACTACTAAAACCTGTCATCAAGAGAAAGTGTATACATGTTTACACGTCAGGAAGAAGTGAATCGATAGTAATCACAATCCAGAAATGAGCATCTCTGAATTTTTCAAGGTGTCTGAAGAGACTTGGCAGACATTCTGGGCACTGGTCATTGGGTCTTATAAGGGTCTCTACTTACATCCTTTACCTCCACACACCTTGTGGGGGTTAGGGAAAAATATAACTACATGGACTAACTTGGCATTTGAGGGAAATGTCACAGATGCAGTTACTTTATCAAGAATTTAAGGTATCTGAGGTCTTGAATGAGAATCTGCAGCAAGCTGGCAGATCCCAGCAAGTCAGAACTAGGGCTGACTCTTCAAAGATGGGTCAAACAAGGCAACAACCAATTAGCCCCATAAATAAAACCCCAGTGTGCTTCACTCCTGTCCAACAGAAACAGTGAGAGGCCTGGTTCACTAGTGTTCTTGTTATTGAGGACATCACTTACATATAGACACGTAATGCTTGAAAGTACATAAGTATCTTCAGAGATGGAACTGTTGCTTCTTCAATAACAAGGTTTTACATCATTCAGAGAGATTTCCCTCTGTTTTGCCAATGGGAATTTGCAACTAAATTATTTTTAAAAGGATCTAGGCTAACTTTATCTCCTCCTGTAGCATGAGTGTTCGATAAATGACTTGGATTTCTGGAGTGTTCAGCACTGCTCATTCCTAAATGGAATATTATTTTGATAGTTGAACACGGAGTTATAACAAGCTATATTAAACGTGGGCAGAGAGCAAGGAGCTGTCTTCTGGTTAATAGCTCTTGATTTCAGGTGGCTGAAGAGACCAAAGAAATTATAACCTATTACAACCTACCAGCTTAGCAAAACAGAAGAGCTGCTGTCACAAACCTATGAAGTTCCTTCTGCCCTGATCAGGATTTCAGGCCCCAAATATTTTGACCTATTGCCTTTCTCATGGGGTTATTTAGCATGAAACACTCTGCCAAATATATGAAACGTTGGACACTACTGGAAAACGGGTCTTTACAGCACTGGGATTTTTATCTGGTAATGATTATATAATGATTAGATTTAGCATGTTATTTTTAGAAATAACTCTAAAATGTTATAAATGCTTTATCATTTTTAAAATCATAAATGCTTAAGAAATGCAGAAGGTTATTAGCATCATTGTAGCCCCTTAAACTGCTGTGAAATGAGCTCTAAATGTGCTATAAAGTGATTTCAACAATTTATAAAGCTTCTCCTGATTAGCCTTGAGCAAGATATGAATGTTAGAGGAAACCATTGTTGCAGAACAGATAGTTATTCACTTCAGGGATGGGCAATCCTTTAGTGGTCTGCATTGAAAACTAAATGATAAATGCTTGTTCCTTCGGTGTTGATTTCTAGTGCTTTTCCACACTGTATCCAGAATTTGCTCTTCACCTTATAGATTCAAAAAAGAGCTTTTTTGACAAATACTCCGCATGCCTTTTCTCTGAGCTCTAGTGACACCTCCAGCCTTCTCTGGGCACCATCCTCCCCCATATTTCCACAAGCACTATTTTTCCTGAGGTACCTAAACAAAGCTAGCATCACTTCTGAACTTATAATATCCATGAGAAGAAACATTACACCTTTTTAAGATACAGCTATCACAAAACATGACTGACACTTTCAAGTTGCCCAAGGTACTACGTGCTTTCAAGTAGCTCCTGACAGAAAGAATTCAAGATCTGAGCACCAAAGCATCCTTACTGCAAATGGATTATGATGAAAACATAGATCCTGTTTCTTACCAAAGATATACATCACAGCCAAGAGCAGCAAGGATTTGATGTCTTTAAAACGCATACCTGAGAATGTAAAAGCGTATTTTCTTGATAGTCTGGATATGAAAGGCATCATTTGCAGGGATTTCAAGTCATTTACCCAGCACCATTTATGAAGCTATTTATTAGAGATCTGGCTGGCTGCCTTGATCTACTGGCCCCAGTTCAAACCACTTACTTCCATTGCAGTATAACTAGCCACTGATCAATACAGAGAATCCCCTCTGAATACAAGTTAGCTATTCCCCCCACCACTGCCACCATCAGCAAGCAAGCTTCCCCTGCCCTCCTCTGAAGCACACCAAAGCCAATCAATTTACAGTTTCTACTTTATCTATTTGCATTTAATAAAATGCCGCAGTCTGATGCTTTAGTGGATGCAAAACTTCTGCATAGCAATCTTCTATCTAGCATTTGCACACTTCCATCAAGCAGCCAGAATATCAATATTTTGCCTGGAACTCCATCTTACGTTTGCTTAGGACCAGAGCTCAATGTGAGAGAAATCACAGAGGAATATAATCCACTCTGCATTATTAGAACATTGGACACAGAACGCTGCAGAATTAAACTTTCATGCATTTTCTATCTATGCACAAATGCTACATTACCCATGAGAATAAAGAACTGTCTGTAAAAGTTCTGCACTGTGTGTGCAAGTATTTTGTTTCTTTATTTTTTAAAACAAATTTGAATTACTTGTACTGTGGATTCTGAAGATTTATTCAGCTATTCTGAATGTTTTCATTTTGTTGGCTGGCGGCAGGGGTCATTTTCATCTGAACCCTCCTTTGTACTTCAACACCCGACATGAATGGCAGGGCTACAGTCAGGGTAAGACAGAAGTATTGACCCAAACTACAAGTGCCAGAAATCTCTAGAGAAACATTCTTGAAGATTTTAAGTCCCAATCTCCAGTTCAAAAGATGTGCACATGCCCTGGATAAGCTTGTAAACTTTTCGACATTCACAAACAAAATCAGCCCCTGAAGCGTTTGAGGTATGTCTGTGCTAATTATAATGGAAATTGTTACAAGAATTTAAGTTACAAGGGTTCATAAATCCTATTAACCTCTTAATCAAAGATCATTTTGAAAGTTCCATACTGCTGGATCTGTTACAGGTTTTGCTATGTCCCCTGCCTAGCACTGCCAAAATTTCTATTTTCTGCTCAGTTAATAGTGCTTGAAAGATCTGTTCAGGAGAATCCCAAAGAATAAGCATGTCTGAGCGTTAGAATACTCCTAAAAAAATATATAAAAATAATAATAATAAAAAAGCTTTTTAGTACTAAATTTACATTTACATTTTTTTACATTTACATTTACATTTTTAATAGACTAAAAATTAAATTAAAATTAAATGAATAACATGAGACCAAGGATTAGTATCTGTAAGCAACAAGAGTAGTCAGAAAACACCCAGATTGAATGAAACTTGGTCCATCAACTAAGACTAGATTCAACTAGATCCTAATCTAACTTCTGATACTAGGTAACCCATACTTGCTTGTGAAGTAACGTAAACAATTTATATAGTAAGAATACAGTTTCTTGGGGAGTGGGGAAGCTATAATCATCCATAGTTTATATTGGAGTACAAAGGTGATGTCCCATAAGAGAATTAAGAACAAGAAACACATGCTTTCAACTCTGCCCAAGACTTCTGTGAATCTCAGGTTGATTTTGCACATAAAATCTAGTTTAGACACTTCTGTGTATATGCAAAATATCACCACTTTAGCACTTTCTTCTAATCTCTGCAAATCCATGTAAAGTCTAGAATACATCAGAAAAATTAGTCTTCATTTCACAGCAAGTTTTCTGTAATATTTTCTGGTACAGTATAAAGATTTTATGATAAATGATATGTAAACCTAAAAGCTTATCATCATTCTAGAAGTTATCTGATATTTTCAATAAGTGCTTATCTTTTTAGGAAAGCTACGAAGTCTAATGTATATCATAACACATTACGTAGAAGATTGCTCTACAAAAATGCAAAACGTCCAACACTTCCTTCTCATTATAAATGCATGTATTGTTCTAGCACTACCTCATCTTCAGAACTTTTCTGGCCAAGAAACAGTTCACTTCAAAGGTCATTGTACCAATAATGACTATGCTAACAACATTGTACATCTTCATTAGTATTTGGTAGAGATCCCAGCGTAATCTTCTCTGGGCAGTACCATACACACACAAAATCTATTTCTGAATTTTTGATGTTAGAAGCATTAAATTCAAATCCTTTTGTGTTCATATAAGATTTAATCAAACACTGTTACAGTTTTACATGTGAATTCTGTTCCTGATTAATTTACTGTTACCTCTCATGGAAAGCTCCTTGTGTGCTCCTGCAAGCTGTCTTATGAAGATACATGCATCTGCCTATTACAAATAGCACTGCAAATCTTAATGAACCAGTATTCATAGCTGTCTTGTGTTTGGTAGATAAATTAATAAAGAAGTTTTAAATATCTATTTATTATTATTATTCTGTTAGCAGTCGTAAGGTCTTGGGGAACATTTTAGTATTAGAACACACTAAATGGCATCAGATGGTTTTGAGATCCTATATTTAAAATCAGCTACAAACAAAGCTACTACTTCCTCTAAGCATCAACTTGAACTTTTCTTTGGAAAAGTTTAAGGGGATCCAGAATTAATCATCCAAAAATATGTTTCAAGTTGTTGGTTCATTTATGTTTCAACAAGACAAATCAGAAGTCTCTATATTTGTAATATGTCACTGGGAGGTGAAAATGGGAAGTGAAAACATGGAGATGCAGAAAAAGGCCCCATCCAAGAGCAGTTGAACAAGGTGAAGATGTTTGTTTCATAGAAACATTTCTACTACTAATGTCTATTCAAACAACATGGGGCTTCAGTCAAGCCAAATTAGTCTTGTCCAGCCACATTGAAAGTAACTTTGCAGAGAGAAATTCTCTGCCAACCTATAACACGCATCTCTGTACATTACTCATCATTGATTACAATGCTTTCTGCTCATCTGTTTCCATTTTCATCATGCCTATGTTTTAACCTTTTGTGTATTTTTTGCAGCATATATGAAGTAAAGCTGTGTTTCTCTCCATTACTGCAATGGTATTGGTACAAAAGAAATGTCTCAGTACAACCTATTTTCACATTATTCTAGATGCTTTAGATCTTGAAAGAGCTTGATCAAATAATGTTCTGTTGAAAAGATACAGACAAATCTGTTTGCCTAGAGGAAAAAAAAATGAGGTAGAACCATTCTAAAACCAAGTAAAAATAAAAATAATAAAAAAAACACTTCTCTGAGTTCGTGTGAACTAGCAATGTGATATAACCTTTTCTTGCTGCTATATCACTTGGTAAATAAGTCAGTCAAAATGTGATTTGATTCTGTACTAGCCAAAAACATCTGAAAACAACCATGTTCCAAAGCTAAATAGCTCTAACATGCTTCACCTTTACCTTAGGTTTCCAGCAGTAAATTCACTAGCAGGATGCTATAAAAAATCATAATTCGCAACTGCTACAAACCCCTTGCAAAATCCAAAATTTAGACTCACAGTTGTATTGAAACTAGGAGAGGGTTTTTCAACTTACATAGTTGAAATTTGGGAAATTTATTTTTTTTTTAATCTGAGAATATGTTTGGGAATTTTTTCTTTTTTTTTTTTTAATCTGAATATAAGTCAATCCAGATATTTTAACAAGTTCTGTAACATCTCATGCATGATCACAATATCACAGCTGACAGTCTTCAGCCAAACTGTTATAGCCTAAATCTTTCTCACCTAGACGCATTTCTCCGTCATTTAGATATTTATCTTTTCCACTGATAGAGACTACCATGAATAGTAACTACCTGTTTTGCCTGTAAGACCACCTATAAAAGCTTTTTAGGGGTACAAAAATGAAACTAATAAATCATGATGAGAAAAATATGGATAAGCAACAATATGGATAAGCCCTGTCTCTATTTCTGCTTTTCTTTAGTTCAGGAATTCCATTCAAACTATACAGATACTTAATAGAAAAAGCTCCTGTTTACTTTAGAATAGTTAATAACATACACACATATTTGTTTATCTGTATGTACACATTTTTAATAATGTATGTTTTAAAAGTCCTATCCAAACAGGAAAAAGGTTTGAATACTTAGTCTTCCTGTGCTATTTCTGGACCAAACCTACAATTTACCAAAGATTGATTAATTAATTCAATTATTTTAAAGAGCTCTCCATGTATCAATCTTTACCTCCCTTCAGGGAAACGGTAGTATACAGTAGGGAAAAGCTCTGATCCTGCTCTGCATCACGGACTGGGAGCTTCATTCACAAGCTCTCATTGCTTCAGGCTCTAAATTAAATGAACAATTTGATGGATGTTCATAAAGATGTGTTAAATAGGAAAAGGATTCAGCATCCTCATCACTCAGAGTTCTTCAGAAAGAGAGAGATCATATTACTGTATATTTGTTCTCTACATGACTAAAATCAGCATCCCATACAATAAGACTGAGCCTCAAAAGATATATAAAGTTAAAAGTAGCAAGGGATGAGAAACAAGGATAAAAAGATCAAGCGAAAGGTTCAATAGAGTTCAATAGAAAGGTGCAAGATTTGCCAGTGAGGTAATTAAGTTTGTGGTAGATGAAACATTGCTCTTTGCTGCTCCTAGCACATACTGTCTTTGTATGGCTCTTTGCCCTCTATGAGATGCCTAGGATTTCTGCAGCTTGGCCCCCTTCCTCCTGTATCCAAACCTAACAAGAGATGATTGGAGAGTCAACAACAAAGGACATTGTTGGAGACAACTCCTTGACAGGGAGATCACATACACAAGAAAACACACCGTGGAACTTCCCTTTGGCCCTGAGCATCCTGTTGCTGATGGACTGAGCCTTATAGCAGCTCCCAGTTCCACCTGTAGAAAAACTTCATGTGATCCAAGAGTACGCAGCTGCTGTGGAGTGGCTTCTGACCCAAGTTTAGAGTAAAGCAGCCTCTCCACATTACAGCTGCTGACAGGGGGCTGGAGGAACCTTATACACATTAATGGGGAAACAAAAAGACAATTAAAAACAGCTATACAAATGGTCAAGGTTATTTTTTTTTTTCCTCTGTTTCTGAGGCTACAAATGTTTTTAAAAATCTGACAGGAGAGATGACCAGTCCCAAATCAAAAGCGCTCAACAGAAGTAAGAGAAAGAAAGAAACATGTTGTTGCAGTATGTCACCAGGAAGACAAAATGAGAAGAACTGGTTGAACATGCTGGGTAAAACCTGAAGTCTAGCCCCTTTGGCACAGACACATCATCACTGTGACAATCTAACCCTGCTTCTGTGCACATAACACTGACATACATTCCAAGAAAGTTCCTTGCAATATAGTGATCACCATAGGGGGGTCCCTCGGACAAAATGAGGGGGGGTTGAGGGATTTTCAGATAGAAGGTATGTTAGAAAAGCTGAAAACAACAAGACTACCTCTTTTGGCACCTAATTAGAATATATTTTAGCAGCAGGTCAGCATCAGGGGTTATTAAACAGAAAATAACAGCCAATTTGCTATTCAGTTTCAGTGCTGTTGACAGCTACTTAGACAGCTGAGGGCTGAAAGAAAAGGGTGTGCAGCATCCAAACAGGAGAGGAACAAACCTACATAATAAAATGCAACCTTTTCCTTACATTGACTTCTATCTTCTGATGAAGAAATCTTACAGTGGATTTCATTTCTCCTTGACAGAAGGAACTGGTTTAAGAAACCTTAGAGTCATAGGAAGCATTTACTGTGTATGAGTCAAACATCAGGAAAACTTTAAAGTTGGCTAACTCCTCTCTCCAGACTCTACAATTTCTAATTGGAAAGAAAATATTGTGCAAATATTGGTCTCTAGACTGGGACTCGATTTGTAATTAAAAGTTCTCGTGTCTTTCCACTTCTGTCGCCCCAGGGTACTCTCTTAACACCCTCAAGTCAGAGGATCAGTCTTCCCACTAGCATTATCAGACAGTTTCCTTTGGCACTGTGGAGAGGCACTGCTTCGATATAAATCCTCAGTAAGCAAAGGGAGGGTTTTTCTGTTATACCGTATGAATCACTCCCATCAAACATACAATTTTAAAGCCCATTTTACAAAAGCAGTTTGCATTTCTTGATTTTTTTTGCTAATATGAAAAAAAAACTGACAATTTTTTTTTCTTTTTGACATTCTGAACAAAAAGTCTTGTATTCCTTTTATCAAAGTGTTTCTCTTTGTCTTTACAAATTTTGACTGAAATCATATTTTAGGCATTTGAGATGGACATTAGGAGTTATAAAGAAAGTTATGTTCACACACATCTATATACATAAATTTCAAGCAAAAGACTTTGCATAACCTTTTGTAGTCTTCAGTACAGTTAATGCTACCTTTCCTTCTTTCATACATAGGATATGCAGGATTGCACTACCAGCAAATCAGCATCTTTAAAAAGCACACAGTAAAGTAAATTTGAAGTAAATTTGGAGCAGCAGTTGCACAAGTTTAGGTTTCAGTAGAGTTATCCAGCAAAGAGCTTTATTTACCTGATTCTGCCTATTTCAGTAATACCCAATACGACAGACCAACAGCTCTTCAGCAGTATTTCACCTGCTGCTGTTTTGCTCTTGGGAGAAAGTTTCTTCATGTAATTCTGACCAAGTTAACCTAATTCTTCTTCAGTACCACCATTAGTGACATCCTAAATGAGGAATTTCCTTTGGACTCATTTTGATTTCTTGCCCTATTTTGTAAAGACTATCAAACATATTTGAATTTCCATTTCTGTTTCCTGGTAATACACAAATATTTATTAAAGTAGACTATTTGTATTTAAAAAAAAAATCCACCAGGCCTCTTCCAAAACAGCCCCTACACGCTCTCAGCAGAATATATACTACTGGTATGTAATAATAATGTCCTATTACATAAAAGTAGGTGTTTAGTGGTTTCCATGCAGTTCAAAATTTTGTTAAGGAAAAACTGTATCAATTATGAGAATTAATATACCATATTAAATTGAGTTTCATGTTATCAGCTCCAGTGTTTGATGAAATGTAGATTCAAAACTATTTTAGAGGGAAATAATGTTATGATCTTAGTAAATAAACCAATGAGAAAATAGCATGAAACAACATACTAGCATTAAAGCACCATTATGTCAGAAATTTCACTGAAAAGTTGTTCATTTCATTTAAATATATAGAGTGGCAATCACTTTTTATACTGTCCTTCCATGCACTGAAGAAACTGCTTGTGAAGTATGCTTGATATTTCTGAACAGTTAAGTTAGTAATATCTTTTTCTAGCAATTCATTTTATTTCCATATTACTAAATGATGTACTGAGAAGAAGTGAAAATGATTAAACTTAAATGTCACATAAAAGTTAATCCAATGCTATAGGACAGGCTGACATAGAAGAGTGAGCACAGCATAAAGAGTTGTGAACTATTTATTCTAGAAAAGAAAACCAAATTCTTTATTGTATGTTCATGCTGCAGATAGTGAAGATGTTCAAGTATTTTATTTTAAACATAGTCCTGCAGCTGGGCTGGGGCAATCCTAAGCACAGACACAGGTTAGGCTGAGAATGCACTGAAAGCAGCCCTGAGGAGAAGGACCTGGGGGCACTGGTTGACGAAAAGTTCAACTTCAGCTGGCAGTGTGGACCTGCAGCCCAGTAAGCCCCCCGTACTCTGGGCTGCACCAACAGCAGCGTGGGCAGCAGGTGAGGGAGGGGATTGTGTCCCTCTGCTCTGCTCTCGTGGGACCCCACCTGCAGCCTGCGCTCAGCTCTGGGGCCCCAGCACAAGAAGGACATGGAAGTATTAGAATGAGTCCAGAGGAGGGCCACAAAGATGATCAGAGGGCTGGAGCACCTTTCCTGTGAAGAGAGCCTGAAGGAGTTGGGGTTGTTCAGCCTGGAGAAGAGAAGGCCCCAGGGTGACCTCATTGCAGCCTGCCAGGGCCTGAAGGGGGCTACAGGAAAGCTGGGGGGGGGGGGCCTCTGTCAAGGAGTGGAGTGATAGGACAAGGGGTAATGGTTTTAAACTGAAAGAGAGTTAGGTTTAGATCAGATATTAGGAAGAAATTCTTTATTCTGAGAGTGGTGAGGCCCTGGCCCAGACTGCCCAGAGAAGCTGTGGCAGCCCCATCCCCGGAGATGTTCAAGGCCAGGCTGGATGGGGCCTTGGACAACCTGGTGTGGTGGGAGGTGTCCCTGCCATGGCAGGTGGGTAGAACCAGATGGTCTTTAAGGTCCCTTCCAACCCAAAGCATTTTATGATTCTATGATAAATAAATATATATCTATGGTTAAAAAAATAGAATGTATAAACATCTTCTGCCATTGCTAAGAATAAACAAAATCAAACATGTTTGCTCTCATTATTAAATATGTTTTCAGACATGATGGTAAATTAAAACAGATTAAAGTATCAGTTCTGGACAGTACCTGAGCCAAATATTGGTGAGTTGGATTTGATGCGGCACACAAGAGGTTAATGTCAAGGTGAGCTTTCAGTGGGCAAACAAAAACATAATTCATTTTGTGCTATGGAGAACCCTAATGATGCCATGTTACAAATGAGACACTGAAAAAAGACCATTAACCACTAATAAAAATGATGAAGGGCTGTAAAACTTCTCAGGAGTTTTAGTACTATCCTTTGGTATCATCTCAAATAATCTGTGGCCTAGTGGACAAATTGCTCTGGGATACTGAAGAACTTTTCTCCTATCATTAATCTTTAACCTCCAACCAAGGTGTATTTGCAGACAATTTATAGCCATTTGTGCTGTTGTCAGGTTATCTTAAATTGCCCTCCTGTGCTCAGGGTTCATTCCCTTCCCATATGTATAGAGGCCAGGTCATAAGGACTTCTCATTAGTAACAGTATTCTACCCCTCCTTAACTACAAAACACTAAAAATTAAATTTAGAAGCAGTCTGTATTGGAATAATTTATCATAAAGTGAACAACATGATAATTTTCTTGGGCAATGTGTCAGTTTCCTCAGATCAGATGCATTTTCACTTACACATTTAAGATGACAGCAAACAAAAGGTAAGCTTGAATAGAAAAAAATAGCTTTATACAAATGTACTATTTCAAGTCCTGTAGGCTGAAATACTACAAAATTCTTAGGTTAAACGTCTCCTTTATGTAAGCATGAAAAACTATCAAAATAGCCACTTGCCCTTTTCTGGTACTTGGAAACAAAATTACTTTTCACATCATTTTTTTCTTCAATTCAGAAATGTTAAACTACTTTCATGAGATCCAAGTACATTTTCTTTACATCCAGCATAGGTATGATTTTAGTTAGCTTCCCCAGAGAAAAGTTACATTAAGTATGAGGCAGAAGAAACCCACTAACTGCTCTTCTGGACGACCTACCAGGGGAGGAAGAACAGAAACCAAGAGTGAAAACTGCCTGCATGCTGAGAAGGAAATTTGGTTGAGGACTGCCCCTTAGATGCTCAGCATCATGGCATCCAATTAATCTGTGACAGAAATTTTTTAAGTATTCTCCTTGTGACAACAGTTACATGGTCTCATGTCAAATATGTATGTCAATATATATCCTACGAACAAATAGTTAAGCGTTCTGGATAAAATCATAGCCTTATTGCTTGCAGATGCATAACGAAAGAAGAGAGCTTCAGTAGAGAAGTTCTGAAGCAGGCATTCTTACCACCTGGCCTATCCCACCATAAACCCATCCACATGGCTGGAAGGTTTCTACTGGAACATTTCTGTAATGCAGCACTAAACTACATGTGAACAAGGTTACCTTCCATCAAGCAAGGGAAAACATTTTCCTAGCAAGAAAGCTTTTGTAACCACTTCAAGGTATTTGATCTGACAACTGACTAAATTTGCATGAAACCACCTTTTCCCTCCTATTATTTGTTACAGGGCTTTGTTATTTCTGTGCTGCATTCCTGGAAATTCATGAATCTGCATTAGCAATATCTCTGGGAGGTCTATGAGGGCTGCAAACCCAGGCTTACACAACTGCCTTACAAGAACTAATAACAAGCTGCTATAACCAGACTTCGTTATATATATAACTGACCACTTAGAGAGGTGTTTCAAGTACACCAGCAGTTTTTGACCTTTCTTGACTACCCTCTGACTTTTAATCAAAAACAAGTAAATGTCACATTTCTCTTATTTAATATTTATACACTCAACAGCTAGCGACTTACTTTGCATCTTAATTGCTCTCTTTGTAATTCTTAGATGTGCAGTAAAACCTATAAACTCCCAATTTTCAAAATGAATGGCGGAAACATAGTGTAAAAAATAATTAAATCTCAACAAGCTGAATTCAATGGAACTGCCACAGAACAGCACAAAAGCTGTAAGTTAACAGCACCTCTCAAAATGCTCTTTTACAAGCCAGGAGAGCCACAATCCTCTCTCTAGTAAACAGAGCAATCCTTGATGAAAGCTCAAGATTTCTTGATATTTTCTGTTTAAAGATGTTTTTTTTCCTGTGGTAAAGATAAGTGTGGATTTTTCTTTCTTTCTTTCATCTCATACCTATATAAGCACCTTTGAAATTCAAGGGAGCTCTCAGCAGTACATTTTCAAGCCTTAAATTACCATCTGAGGTACATATATGTCAATACTTGTCCATAGAGAAAGGAGATTGACTTAGCTCTGTATGATCTAGACAGCATAAATTTAGTAAGAGACCACGGAAAATATGACAATTTACACCACCAAAGAACCTGTCTGCACTAGGCTGTTGCTCTGCTTTAAATGTTAGAGATGCTTGATGTAGTATTTCATCAAGTGACACTGGACTTTTTACATACATGTTTTTGCATGCATGTACATACATATATACATACAAACAGATTTCTTGTATTTAGCTATATAACTGAGAATTTGCCAAGTATCAGTATTCTAAGGCTGAAATATTATCAAAAACATTTCTGCTTGGATAGTACTTCCACAAGAAACTCATATGACAACTCAGTAATGTCTTCCATAAATCACAGCAGTTTAAATCATGCTACAGCATATAATTGTATTAGTCTTATGTAGCATTTTTACAGCTAAGCAGTAAGAAGAAATGTTACAAACATAAATGGCATCCCCTGTAGACAGAAAAGCTATATTGAAAGTGAAGTACTAAAATGGTGCCATTTTCACATGTTCTCTGCCTCTTAAAAAGGAAGAATTCATTATCGGATATTCTCAATGGGATTCCAATAGTAATAACAGTATATTTTTGCATTCATCACTCATCTGCCATTGGAGGAGAACTACTAAAGATTAAGAAGGCTGAGGCATGGCTTTAAAAGAGAATGTATAAGAGAAGTGCATATGAAAGCAAACTTTTACACATGAACAGAAAATTGCAGGTTCCTTGAACGTGTTTTAGCCCTGACTTTCTATAGTGCAGCCTGAAAGATCATTTTCCTATTTCACAAGGCAGCTCCCTAGCTGCTGTACCTGCTATTAACAGAGCCTCACCAAGAGCTAGGACACCTTCACTTGAATTCTGCTACCTTTTCCCTTTATGCTTTAAGATTTTCTGAACAAACGAAGTCATTACTAATTTCAGGAAGTTGGAGTACCCTTGTTTAAACAGTGTACTGATATAATCATTTGCTATTCCATCAACATAACCACTTATTTAATTTTGTGATTTAGAACAACTGAAAACTGTCCCAATCTTGCATTAAACTTTCTGACGTGGTCCAAGCTTTGCTGCATCTGAGTTGCTTATGCATGTTCTTGCTACTTCTCATTTTCCTAGTTTACAGCTCCAGCTGCATGGCAGTCATTCAGTAGCAGTTCTTCTTTAACACAAGCTACCTGACTTCAGTTACACAGGCATTCCCAATTCACATTTGTTCTTGTTATTTTTCATCTATTTCTCAAAAAAAAAAAAAGAAAAAAAAAGCAATTTCCAACTGGCCTTAATATCAACACATGAACCCATTTCTTACATTGCTCAATAGAGATATTTCTCCAAACCTTGCTCCCATTGTGCCCCCCCCAGCTATTTCACTGTCTTACATTACCTATTGCATCCTATTTATAACCCCCTTTTGCTGTGACCATTCAAAGAACAGCTCAGCAGCTTTGTCTGCTCATTGCCTCCTATTCTGGCCCAGCTCACTGACACCTCTCGATCTCTCTCCATCATCATCACTTTCACACGTGTGACTACATCAGAGAGTATTACACACACACAAAAAAAAGCTACTAATTTTTAATTAGTTCATTTGAATATTGGAAACAATACAGCTGTGGCTTTATCAGGCTCAACAGAATGAAGAAGTAGGTGAAGTGCAGAGAACGTGTACCCTTTTACTTCCATTGTAATCCATTTGGGACATGCAGCAAATTTGCATTTTCTCTGTATCTCATACATCTGAGTCTTGATCTTTGACTTAACATTATGATACTAAAATTAAACAGTAAATACATACTAAATATTCGAGCAGCACCACCTAGCTGTTCAAAAATTAAAGCAAAGACTGTAATAAGCCCTGGTTCTCTTTATGGTTCAGAATACACATATATAAATAAGTATTTCTGGCAGTGAAGCATTCACCTTCATGGATCTTTGATGGAGACGGTGCAGTCCGTTATTTAACAGAGCTCTTTAGAATCATAGGGGGCTGGAAGTAGACAGCCTTTCTTGCTTTGTCTGTAATTAGAACTGCCCACAGTGCTTCATCTTCAGCTATTTTCTCTCTCCAAACACCAAGCTTCCAGTTATCTCCTGTAAGGTATCCCATAAGAGGGTCTGTGATTAACATCCAGACTATCTTATAACACAGCATGAGACAGTAAAGAAACACACTTCTTTGATTATTATTAATCAAAGCATACACCTTTCCATTTTTATAACTGATTAATAACTGTATGTCTCTAACCACTGTTATTAATTTCTAATCTCTATCAATATATGTCTCTGAACACCAAGCACAAGACACTTTACTAACATTCAAAGTTACCAAACTTTGAGGCACTATTAGTACAACAGAAAGCACAGACTTCATTTGAGTGATTGGATTTTTGGAAAAGATAACGTTGAACTTGCTTAAAGTATGCTAGAGACCTACCCTGAAATAAATGACCTCAATAAACATACCCACAGCTAAGAAACCAAAGAATCCTGCAGAGTTTTGTGACTTTGCTCTTTTCAGCATTGCAGTCATGAGACTGTGAATTTTGTCTCCTTTTGAGACAAAAAAGGCCATTGGTAGTCAGAATGAGAATAAGATGAGCGTTTCGTTTACATGCTGCATTGAGCAGGCTTAAGTCAAGGTGACATTAGGTTTCACTCAAATATTTTTCTTGAATAAAATATGTCTCTTTTTCAAATAGGATTTACAAAAATGATTTCACAATTAGCATCATAAAGATGTGACACAATATACATACATTTAATACATTTAAAACAACTTTGTCTTGAAACAAAGAAAAATTACTTGTCTCCTTCAGGCTCTGGTTTATTTTGCAATTATTTGAGATGACCACTGCTAAAGCTTGCCTGTTTATGTATTCATTTTTTCTAATAGAAGGTTGCTACTGACCACTTACATGGTAACAAAAGAAAAAGCATAGCTACCTTCTCACTGTGACCTTGAAACCTGGAAAGCAGAATACATTTGAATAATTTAACTATGCATAGCATCTGATTTTGAAAATGCTGAAGTCATGTAAATGCTGATTAGATTTTTGGCTAAGTAAATCCTGTCTACTTGCACGTAATAACCTGTCGACTTCTGTTGCGCAGGTCTTTTCAATTACACCATATTACGGCAAAAATATAAATATATGCACATAATATGCATATGAATTACCCATACAGTGCTGTACTAATGTGCATGTTTCTATATTCAAAAGCAAAAACTTTACTTCCATAGACAAATTATAGCAATACACTCACCCTGCTGTATTATTTTCAAACTCAAGGACTCAAAAAGTCCTTGAAAAGAAATGCCAGCAAGAAAAGTCATGAAGTTTGTGCCCACCACATAAGGAAATTGTCATCTCTAAAGGGAAATGGTTGCATATATCTTAACAAAATATATGTAAATATTAAACTGCATGTGGTACTAGACCTTTCACAAGGCGTTTGTGACTGCAAACCACTATGACAACAATCAGCTCTTCCCATGAAAGCTCTGCTGCTAAGGTTGGCTTTGAGAACTAGGGATCCCTCACCAGCAGCCACCTGCATTGCAGCACTGAGATTTGCCTCAGAGCTTCCAGGAAAGAACAAGAAACCTATACCCACTCTCAGACTCTGACCCAAGCAAGAGACCTTGGGGCCAGTTGCAAAGGGTCCCTTTCATTTCACAAGTTCTATCAAGGCTTTTCTCAAATACAAACTGAACGGTATTGAAAATGTAAAGTCACTTCTTTCTCCCAAAAAATTGAGCTACAGTCAACACTTAAAAAAAAAAAATCATCTGACTGGTTGGCAAGTACAAGTTTTTACACTGAAGAAAGAGGTGATCTGTACCTGGTAAGCAAAGAGTACCTACCATTAGTCCCTTCGAGTATTTTCTTACGCTTATGAACTTCCTTAAAAGGCTGACAGAGGTAAGTTTTCTTCAACCCGAAGCCTCTGAAAGTGAAATAAGCATTTTTTCCTTAGACTCCTATACAATATACAGGACTGAAGAGCAAATAACAATGTAATGACATGAATAATAAAGGCAAAATGCTTTGGGGGAAGAAAAAAGCCCTCGGCTGTCATCTTACCAGGTTTCTTTTGCCTTCTCTATAAGGAAAAGAACTTCAGTTATGCTGACAGAAAATAAATTACTATGTTGATCACCATTATCAGAGGCTGTTGAAGGATGAAATTTTCTAGTGGCTAAACTATTCAATACAGCTAAGAAAGGACCAAGTGTGTTGCATACCTCATCCCAATATACAGGATGACTTTGGGGCTGTATCGTTATTTTCAGCAGCTGCAGGGCACTGAGCAGAGAATGCCAGTAGCTTAGGTATTCTCTCTGCTTATTTATTAGATGTGAACAGAACTGTTCCAATGCAGTTTTAACCTCATAGTGAAATGGCAACTTAGGGAGATCTCTTTCAAAATTCATCTTTCATGATCTGCACGCAATTCTGCACCACAGCAGAATTCTTATAGAAAATATAATCACTCTGCATCATCTTTAGGTAACAATGCAGATGTTTTAAAGTGCCTACAGCCTCTCAATAGAGAACCTTGCTGGCCATGCCTTGAAAATCTGGTGTAGGAATGTTGCTAATGCTAAATAATGGTACTGCAGATATTTTTGTTTAACGAAACAAAACAATGAACTATGCTTTGAGACTAATGACTAGAAAGTTTCCTTAGAGTGGACTATAATTTAATAGAAGGGCAGCAGAATCTTTCTCTACAGAACACTTTGACATCAAACTAATTTTTAGCCCATTGTGTACAACAAAAAATATATGTTGACTAGCATGGTATATTTATGACAGAAGACTGTCTTCTACTACTATGAAAATGGTTCCATCACTACACCGTGAGAGGTACTACTGTTCCTGTAGCATGGGGAGAAAATACGAACATAAAGCAACTAATCAAATATCCACATTTATATGGCTATCTCACCTTGCTGCTGCTAAATTGCAATACAAACATATTTGGTCTGCTTTAATAGAAAAGATCAAGCATAATTTAGGATAAATTCAAAAAGCTATTAATCTTCAAATGAAATATGTTGAGTTATAATTGCGTGATATACTTCTTACTTTTCTTGTAACGTAATAGAACAATGAACTGGGCTCCAGGAGACCTGATAATTCAGTTCCTACCATTGGACTAAAGGTTCATCTATAACAAAATGTTTTCCAAGTCTGAAAACATGGCTCTTTACTTAGTGAGGTACTTGGGGATGTTAACAGCTTATAGTCAGGGAAGCTACTGGATTGATAATAGCCTATTAAAATAATCATATTGTTCACTCTATGTAAAGCATGGTACCAGCAAAATCAAGCCAATGCTCCCTGAAAACTTCTCACTTCAGCCCCGAAGAATCTTTATTTTGTGTATTCTGATCATCTTTTTCCCTTATACATTTTTTTGGCTTTTGGCACACCATGGAAGGGTACAGTGAGATGATTTGACAGCATATCATTTACTAAAAGTTGGCAGAAGTTTTTAAGTTTCATACAGAGCAAAGAATATCAGCTGGAAAGACCAAGAAACCACAGAATGGTAACAGTGCACAGCATGTTTCCCCTGCATAATTAATATTACAACTGAATTTTCACATCATTGTAGTAACTTTTCACATCCTCTTCCTGCCAGAGGAGATACATGGTACCCAAGAGTAATGTGTTAATTTTAGTCTTGAAAATGAGGGATAAACTCCTAAGCAAGTTGCAATGCAAGCACCATTCATGCACATATCTATATTGATGCACAGATAGTGTGAAGGGCACATTAAAACGTATAGCATTGCAGATAACTTAATAGTTCAAATGCAAATTAATTATTCTATTAACTGTCCTTGGAACGTTGCAAAACTGATGTACTCCCCAATGTGAAAGTGAGTTTTGCAACAGTTTGTGGACATATTCCTTGTACACGTGTAGGCATATTCTTAGCTTTCAGATCTGTCTCTTAATTTGACAAACATGGCCTGTTTTTCTAGCTTGTCAGGATTAAGTACTTGCTTTGTTTTAAAAATAAAAGTAAAAAAAAAAAAAAAATACCCACAGTCACTTCTCCAGGAATTTTCTCATTTCTTGCATTATGAGCTCATACAGATATCTCAAATCTGTACAATGTTTAATCACAGATTCCTTGACAGGTACCATATCTTTCTCAAATGTCACAGACTGAGAAATTGGAAATAGCAGAAATAACCCTATCCCCCTTCTAGATGATTGCTCTTGTAACCTAAATATTTCCCCTTTCCTTCTCTCCCCCATCACTTGAGTGTTAGTTCAAGGAGAGAAGCACTGGCATAATAATTTCAATTTTCAAAAACGACCTGCTATATAATCAGCTACTAACTTCAACATGTCTGATGAAAAAAATTCCAAAGATAATGGCACCTAATAAATAGTACATAAATGTCAACGTTACCTCATATACAGCATTCTGAGAGCCAGGTGTCCAATGCTTTGTCATACAGTCAACCAAGCAGAGGGCAGGGTAATGCAACTGAGCCTGGTAGCCAGATCACATTCAACAACCCAAGTATTTTTACATAAATCCAGTAGACTAAATTTACTGCTGATCTATGCCAATTTTTATCCTGTTTAAGATGAAGCAATCTGCTGTGAACAGCTTACATTTACTCAGGGTATTGCAACTGGCACACCTTTGTGCCAGTGAACAAATCTGAGCACATTAATTAACACAGGATACAATCTTATCCCCCCCAAATCAATTCTCACTAAGGTGACATAACCTTATTGACCTCAGCACTGGTTTGCTGGGACTATAATCAATTCTGGATGGGCAGAGACTCTGAGAAATCTTTTAGTTTTGACCAGATCGAAATATCTTAGTACATATACAAACGTCAGGACTGGTTTGATCCTGCTGACAAAAAAAAAAAAAAAAAAACTATCAAAGGTGTCTTTCCTTATAAGAGGGGATCCTCGAGTCTCTCAGGGCTATCTTGGTGCTCCCAACACTAGTTCCCACCTGCAGCCAGGGAATGCTCTCCGGAGAGTAAAGCACATAAGCATCATCCACTGAAATATCTCTCTTAATTTTCCTGGTACTTTCCAGCTGTTGATGTAGATTGATTTAATACTTCACCTTAAATTTATCTTTATTATTGATATACACAAATATTGTCCAAAACACAACTCAAGATTAATCTTAATGGCTTCTTGCCAGCAAGCCACATGGACATTTTGCAAGACAAAATGTACAATAACTGTTCTTGAGCAATTTCCCTTTTCCTGCCCAGTATTTCAAAGCATGATCAGGGACCCACTGGTGACCAAATGAATGAAGTACATTAAAAGTCTCTGGTTGAAAGCAGTCAGAATGGCTTTACTGGAAAATAAATGAATTTTAAATAGAGCAAAAATACAAACATCATGCCACTATATTTTATGTTTTTCCCTTGTAGACTAACTCAATCAGGAATAAACTAATAAATAAACAAGGTCCCTGGAAAACATTGCCATTTGTTTTATTTTAAAATATCCTAGTGATCTTGGATTTTGTTTGGTTTGATTTTGCTGTTATTGGTGTGCTTTTTTTTTCTTTAGCAGAGAAAATCAAAGTTATCACAAAGATCATGCCTTTTGTGAAAGTATATGACTTTTGCAATATGAGACCCCTACGCACAATTCCATGGGAAGGTATATTGTCCTTCCCACTCATTTACTTAGGCTGTCAGCCAGTTCTATCAGGCACACAGCCTACACAAATTATGAGTTTACACAATAAACACCATCTTCTTTCACTCTATGTAAATGCAGATTTATTACGTTATGTACTGGCTGCAGTTTTTTAAGCTGGTGTCAATTTTAGTATATGGCAAAAACAACCCAAAATAATCTCTGTGTTTATTTGACTGTATCACTGACTATCATTTACTCTAGAGGACACTTCTCTAGGCCTCACCTTTGTTATTCACAGCAGAAAACTGACTGACAGAATCTTGCCATGATATTTGGAAATAGTGTTCCCTTTTAACAGCCTTATATAAACAAATCAAACAGCACTTAAGGACACTGACTTAAGGACAAGCTGAAACCGTACATTTTAAGAACTTGACATCTATCACTTTTTAGCAATTTCAGTAGACAGCCTTTGTTCCCAGAATCCTAGACTTCTGAGCTGAAAAGAGCAAATCCTACCTTAACTTACAGAATGTAAAAATTTTGAAATGAGATGTAAACAGCAATTCATAGCATAATAGGATAACAATAAGCCAATTTGATATTTTCAGAATAATACACACATTTGCAGGTGGGTAGGAAACAAGATGGAGGTAATCATATACCTGACTGTATGTGTAGTTCAGTGTAGTCAACCACAAGGAAGCAATTTATTTTTGCTGCTGCACTGAAGGAGAATTAGCTTGTTTATTACTTACTATGAAAAAGCACTGGCATAATTTAAGAAACTACATACTTTATATTAGTAAATATTTCATGCATATTAATATATGTCTTCACTTTTCAAATGATAAATTCTGCTTCACACAAGATTACCAATGCTTTTCATTTCTCTAGATATCAATTGTCTAAACTGTATTAATATGAATGATATGATTTCATGTAATTATTCAGTTAAATGAAAAACCATATTTGGCCAAAAGGACTAATGTCTTTCAGCTACATCACAGCAGATATTATCACTAGCACTTAATGGCTATTAGCATGATGCGAAGTATATTAAATTTAAACAATGTGCTAGGTTGCAGGAGGTCTCCCTAAAACAGCTGGTGGGGTTACGGTTTGGTTCCTTTGCAATATGATCACTAGTTTGTCAATGAAATCAACATACACATTTATTTTTAGCATCTTCAAGATGCATATCCTTCAAACATGTTTTCAGTAGACAGAAACAGCAGCCCCCTACCCCGGTCCCTTTTATTTAGGCATCACGCTGCTCCGATATATACTGTGTCTTGAGATAAATGTTTATGACTATGTAATCCTTTTTTTTTTTTTCCCCTTCTCCCAGACCAGACCTATCTAAGGAACTAAGGATAATACAACAGTCTCTAGGAGGACATATGTCCCCATTAGTTTTAACACTCAAACCCTTTATGAACCAAACCCCTGTCCCTGAAATCCCAAATCCCAACTGCTCCTTTAGTTCGTGCCACCACACGAAGGCCACCACAACCATGTATAGATGAGATGAGTTCCTCCTCTTGTTCATCACACCCCAAGACTCCTCAAGGAGATCACAACTGCAGATGGTGATCCCAGATATTCCTGCAGTGGACTTATGTACTCTAAACTGGTCTGGTCAGTGTTTTGATCGTTGGGACTTCTGATAGGTGCGAGGAAGTCCCAGCTCCAGGTCAGGTGGCCTTCCCAGCAGAAGCTCCAACTCCAACTTGTTTCCCGTGCTGTTGTATGACACTCTCTGGTCAGCCTCATCTGGTGTCTAACAAAGCTTTCTCTTTCCTGGAGAGAGAAGTTTGAGATGCTACTGGGGTGGTAGAAGTGATGGACAACCCCCTTGGAGGGATGACCTCCATTCCCAGTAGACAGAAGAGAAGGAGCTACTTTACTAGGAGAGCCAGGTCCAAAGCTCCTCTAATGGGCTTGTCCTATGACAGTTGTTCTTCTCTCCTCCTAAACAGTGACAGCAGCAGAATGCTCTTCCATTTCACCATTGAATAATGACTAAAGAACTTCATAGAGAGCACTGCCTCTTTTAGATGGTGGTGTGGTGGATAAGGAAGAACAAACATCAAAATGGATGTTTGCCAGAAAGCCCTTTGCAAAGGTTGCACAGTCCCTACTGCCAAGGTAGACTTCATCCTGTGCGCAGTGAGAATGCAGCCAAATATCTACCATGGGCACAAAATATAAAAATAGAGAAAAAGTAGCAGCACATAAAGGTCACTTTACTGCACAGATGGTAAAAGCAATACAGAATATGTGACTGGCCATTTTGCTTAACTAACAGGCACCTAGAATCATAGAATATTCCGAGTTGGAAGGGACCCATAAGGATCATCAAGTCCAACTCCTGGAACCGCACAGGTCTACCCAAAAGTTTAGACCATGTGACTAAGTGCACAGTCCAATCGCTTCTTAAATTCAGACAGGCTTGGTGCAGTGACTACTTCTCTGGGGAGCCTGTTCCAGTGTGCGACCACCCTCTCGGTGAAGAACCTCTTCCTGAAGTCCAGCCTAAATTTCCCCTGCCTCAGTTTAACACCGTTCTCACGGGTCCTGTCACTGGTGATTATGGAGAATAGGTCACCTGCCTCTCCACTCCCCCTCATGAGGAAGTTGTAGACTGCGATGAGGTCCCCCTTCAGCCTCCTCTTCTCCAGGCTGAACAGGCCCAGTGACCTCAGCTGCTCCTCATATGTCTCCCCTCTAGGCCCTTCACCATCTTCGATCACTATCTTTCACCATCACCTGATAAATCTAGCAGAGTCATGAAATAAAGCCAGCTTTTTGGCCCTGCCACTCCAAACTTGGACCTTCAGCCAATCCTAATCCATCAGTCCACACACACTATAGATCTCCTTCTAAGTCATTTCTGCTTGTTAGTTCCAGCCCTGTCCCCAGCTTCTCAGGATTTGCAGAGTCCAGCACTGACACCTGAGGTTACATTGAGCTGTAGGAGCAGCTGCAGTGGTCAGGGCAGCAACACAGCTCAAGGGGTACTGCCCAGCGCTGCTGTGCACAAACTCCTTGAGATGCGCTCCACAATAGCAGGCTGTGATACATTCCTGCGCTGCACAGCAAGGCATAACGATACTAAGGCTATAGTTGGAGATTAAAAAAGGATTGAAGAATTCAAACTTTGTGGTACACTGGACTTTGCTTCTTTCCAGACTCCAACTTCAAAATTGAATTTAAAAATTTAGATATCAAAGTAAAAAAGTTTCAAACCATACCACAGACATGCACAAACACATCAGCTTAATTTCATTCAAAGAAAAAATCCCTTTCAAAAGAAAAAAAAAAAAAAAAGGTTCTCTCAACAAGCTCTCCTCCACACAGTTGGCAGCTATGCATTAAGACTCAGCCTGCACACCACAGGGAATAAGACTGACCCTGCCCTGCATGCCCCCACCTGTCCCAGTTTGCCTGCCTGCTGCCCCCAGCTGCTGCAGCACCTCCCCACCAGTGGGCCTGGAACCTGAGCAATCTGCTCTGACCCCTACTGCTGAGCTTGAGCAGCACCACAGACTTTTGCCTGTCTAAACCTGAGGCAAAGAAATAAAGTAGGCCACATACAGTAGGTAAAAAGCAGTGGAAAGTTACCAGCTAGAAGAGCGAGGGTACAAGTGGCACTGAGAGGCCAGGAAGCAAAGGGGGACTAATCAAGACCTGGCAGACTGGAGTCCTCATCATCGGTGTTTCTCCTTGGCAGCTGTCCCCAAGCTACATCACCTGTCTGCTGCTTTAAGAAGAAGAGAAAGAAAGAAGCACCCTGTACTCCTGACACCTCATTACTTAAACATAAACTGAGTTTTCTTTGTGGGGGATGTAACAATTCAAAATTAAACATCCTGGCAGCACTGTTGATGGACTTCACATGGAGGAGACGCACAGGTTTCCACATGGAGGTGGTTGGCATCAGAAGCCTGCCTGCATATCCACGGCCAAAATTAGCATTCCAACTGCAACCAACACTCACATAGCTGCGATGAGTCCTTTTAACAAGGAGATAAGGTAGTTTTCTAATCAGAGCATTCTTTGTATTATGAGCCAGTACGCTCTATATGAAATAGCCGCATCTCAGCGCTCTCAGGCAAGGGCATCCAGATGGAATAGGATGCCTCACAAGAGGGAGAGAACAAGTTCCACTTCAGCAAAGAGCAGGTATGTTGTCAGCCACATTTCTCATTTTAAGGATTCCTATGGGCAGAATTACAAGACATTTTTTGGCTTGTTCTCAAACCATCCTCAGACAGATCACCCGGAACCCAGCCACACTATGCCAAGTAATTCTGTCGGAGAGTAATGTTACCTGACATACCCAAATTGGGTGCAGGTGCTATGTGAAAGATGAAAGCAAAAACTTAAGCAATGCTGTATATCACTGGGCATGACCACAAGAGCATGCACTTCAAAATAGACAGCACCACTACCCCCTTTACACAGAGAAAAACTTCACAGGTTTCAGGTGCCTATAAAACAGGACAATATAGACGCACATTCCAAGCAATAATGAAATATCTTTATTACATAGTCAAAAATATTCTTTATTTTTTCCTTTTAAAAGAAATAAGTATGTATATAATTTATAATTTATCGGTTTAAATCATTTAGCCATAACAATGCATGTACAACTCTCAGTCAGCAAAAAATACTTAAGTCACTCACCAAAAGTGACTAATCTCATCTTCATAAAGCCTCTAACACACAGAAGGCCTATCTGATGATGACTGGAACTAGCAGAGAACTGAAATGCCCCTAATGAAATAAAAGAAAAAATTTAAATGCTCGATTGAATTTTCAAGAGCAACAAGTTTTATTTCACTCTTCTAAATATTAAAATTGCATGCACTACTTAACATTGTCCATCTAGAAGTGATCAGTTGAATCTGTACCTATTTTTCACTCCTTACTTTTACCACAGATCACTTATTCATGCATTTCAAAGCATGATTCATTATTGTAGCAAATTTTGAGAGGAATCAAGGAACTAATCAATGCAGATTAGATAGTATAGTTTAAAATTGCTCTATACTTTAAATTAAGCAACAGCTATACAGTAGTTTTTAAAAAGATGGCTAAAACAGAGTAAAAAGAAATCTGACAGACAGGACACAACAACCCTCATTTATTTCCTCTTATTTCAGAAAATCATTTTCTAGACAAGTTTTTCTTCCCCTCACAAATAATTAGCCCATACCCTTTTATAGGGCTCACTTTAAAATATGGTTTTAAAAAAGCTGCTAGAACAGTTTTACTGCAGTCAGAAGAGCTCACACCCAGCTTACACAGAAAGGCACCGGTCGTTCACCAGTTTCTGCCAAGTTCGTGGGCAGTGATGTTGACCACTCATCCTGGCACACTGGCCTCTGAAACCTATGGGTGCGAGTCACATTGCCAAACGGGCTTCACTCTGAGCATGGACCGCTGACATGGTGTTTGCTCCTGCTGAAATACTGAGTCATGACCTAGATTATCAACAGTGCAGGTTCACAATGTATTTATGGAAGCTATGAACTCAGGTTCTAATAGATAGTTATTTAACAGGATTTAGTTCCCCTTCAAAAGTACAACAGTTTCCAAAGTTGGAAAATCTGGTATAAGAACAGAACTCTTCAGCAAGCAACTGCAGATTAACGGTGGTTGAAATACATGCTGATAAAAATAAAAAAGTCACTTAAGAACAGAGTGAATTAAAATAACTGCATCAACAAGCTTTCATTGGACTACTCAAGTAAAATGACTTACGGTTTTAGATTGAAACCTATAGTATGATTTTAAACTGATCAGTTTTTCATTTACATGTCTGTTAAGTGTGGGGTTTTGTTTTGTCTTTTTATTGTCTTAATAGGAAGGTACTGTAGTACCTTGTATAGTACTTGTAGTACTTTTTAGTACTTTTTATAGTACTTGTGTACTTTTGCAGTACACAATTGTATATAAAAGATTTTGTATATTGACTTAAGGGTGCGTATGCATACATGTATAAACTCTTCATAAATACATTTTTACGCATCATTTTTCTTCCTGACCAGTTGTCCAATAAATATAGATTTTCATCACTATAGGTTTATTTTGTTACCTATATTTGTCCTGCTCAGGTCTTGTCTGCCATATAGATATGATTTTGTAATCCTGATTTCTCTGGCTCCTCTATTTGTCTACTTCGTTTTTGATCCTAATTTTTTGATGTACCCAAAATCAGACAAAGGGAAAAGAGATTTGTAGCTGTAACTTCAGCTTGGCATCCAGAACAGCACCATGTCCTGAACAAGATGACACTGAATTCTTGAGCCCCAACTACAGTCTTGAACAGCAAGAAGTGCTTGACAGGATGAATCCAAAGCTAATCAAGCCATTACTTAACACTAAGCTAACTGGGTCACTGTTCTCTTCAGACTGTGTATGGCACATCCCATATAACCACTAAAAGGCTGGTTTTTATCCAACTGGTTGTAGGCATCATTGCAGCTGAAATCAATCATTTAGGTTTATTCTGACCTACCTACTAATCTTTTCTGTTAGCCAAACTGCACTTTGGCAAATTAAAAAGAGTATAGATGTGTCTGAAAAGACATACCAAGGTCTGTTATTCTTTCAAATTCTTTTTACTTCCAGCTTCAATAATGCACACTTCATATTCCCATACAATTCCCATTTTCCTTATGGGGAAAAATTCAAAGCAGTATCACCAGCAAAGCAGTAGGGCAAAGACATGAAATGGTTGCCCTCTTGTGGTATTTCCGAGTACCTCCAAACCATTCCCCTAACGTATCTGAAAACTAATAAAGGCCAGATTCCTACCTGGAGCATTTGATGCAACAGCCACTAAGAATGAAAATGCTGACATGATGATTTGGGGTTCTGCTGTGGTTCTCAAAACTGAGGCTAAATAACAGCTCATCTCCTAAGGAACAGTTTATTTTCACATGTATTTAATGAAACATTCTTTCCCTGAGATGTAGAAAAAGCATACTAATGAATTTTCCTGTGTGTATCCGACAGTCAGACTGTCACTGGGAGAACTGAACAAGCACAATTTTGATTCCATGCAACTCAATGTATTTGTAAACACAATAAAAGGAAAAAAAAGAAAAAATTAAGAAACACCTGTGCAATTTCCAGAATAAGCCCCAAAGAAATAATAAACTGGGCTTTGACTCAGAAAACAATTGGATTTCTAAACAATAGGGCGTTTAATTGGAGGAAACATTTCATTTCCAGATCAAAGGAAGGAATTCATGGAAGATGTCTAAGCAAGACCTCTACAGCTGAGTCAGAAAGGGCTTCATTATCTGTTTTTCATCTTGTTAGACTGGTATTTCATGTAATTAAGCTCTGCACCTGTTACTTACAATCTTACAATCACTGAAGTGATTAGTCCAGCTGTATTTATATTTTGAGTAAAGTTGATTTTACTTCTGATTTCTTCTTTTTATTCCAGCCTTGACAGTAAATTTACTTTGCAAAATATCACTGGGATTGGATATGAGGCCTTCTGTTAAAATTAAACTACCAACAAACCACATTCAGATCAAGCTGAATTAGGAAAAGAGATGTGCTAAGAACTCACTTTTTCATCTTACAAAGATGACTGAGGAAATTGGCAAACCTATGAAGAAAGATGGGGTGCAGGAGAAAGAGCAGTCTGGGAAATCATTTAGATATAACTACAAAAAGTCCTTTGCAAACCTTCACATTTAAAATCTGTGTTCATGAAGCCAATTTAAAAAAAAACTCCATGTCAGGAACAATTTCCATGTGTTTATAATATGCTTAGTATAAAGAAATCCATGTGGGAACTCTTAGCCGTTCTACTACTATAGTAGAATAATTATTTTAAACTATACACATCTGATCTTTTTCTAAAGTACTCTTACACACGAAAAAATATTTTTCTAATAGCAACCACTTGCTACCCCCTCCAAGAGGAACAGAAATCTCTCAACAGACTAATTCCCTGCAGGTTCACTTGCGTCTCCTGATCATCTCATTTTCTCTGGTAATTCTCCTATTTTTCTCCTTAATGGAAAGAGTGAGCCGTTGGCCTAACAACTGCACAATATTTTTGCACGTGAACTGAAACCACACAATTAAAATTTCCAATACATAAGGTCCTTTCAATTCTTCATCTTCATAAATCAGTAGGATTAGTTGTGAGGAGATGGAGCAGGCTTTTGCCTTCAGTTCTATCCTTTGCTTAAATTAATCATCCGTGGTAATTTTTATAAGTAAATTAACATTACAATCATTTTTAACTGTGTAGTATTGTTCACGAAGAAGAGCAAAGGTCAGGTAACTGGAAGGGCTAATTGGTCTCTTCCAATGCCCCTAAAAGCAAATACAGAGGCCAACATTTATGAGAGTAAAGAGGGGAATAATAACAGAAGCTTTTTCAGTATCAGAGGTGCACTCAACCTATTTTTCTACTTTATTTCCTGTCCCTCTTTTGCCTTCCCAACACATCTCTTCTGTAACTTGTCTCAGAATTACATGCTACAATTGTAGGTGATATTATAGCCAACAAAACAGCACAGTAATTACATTCTGGAGCACGATACTTTTCCTTCTCCTCTGCTAAGGAGAAGATCACACACTTAATATAAGCTGATTTCAGACTAAATAAAAAGTCTGCATAATATCCAATCCTTTATACACAAAGTCTGTGACAACATGAGAGAGATGAATCTCAGAATCAAGTTGGTCATGATACAACAACATCAATTCTAGTGCTGACTACCAAAGACAAGTCAAAAACTTGGAAAAACTTTTATTTAAGGAAAACTGAATGAGCCAACAACAACACCTGAAGGTGGAAAAAAAAACATCCAGCTAATAGTGTATTGGCAATTCTAGTGATGCTTTATCATTATTATACAAGAATTGCTGCATATTTCAAGATTCAAATTGTAAAATCATTTTGAGAACTCAACTGTAGCAGAAAAATTTGTGCTAAGCATAGCAAAGTGACCTCAGGGTCCACAGGTGTCCCCAGGCAATAGAGGGCTGTCCAGAGTTGGGTGTTAGAGCAATCTGCTCCAGAGTGCAGGTGGAACTTCAGGAACCTCACAAAGAAATTAACTAAAGCACCTGGGTAATTTTCCTGAGTGTCTTCAGGGATCCACAAAAACCTGACTGCTTACTTAAACGGCTCCAGCTAAGCTTTATCTAGAGTCACCAGGTGCAAAAGCGGCTCCCAACTACAGTGTGACACGGCCATCTGGACCTGTGAGGATCCCTCTGCACTGGGCTGCTCTTCAACCACCACACTCTGCTCTGCTGGTAAAACATTTGCATTTTCTCGCAGTCTTCATTTCTTAGGTCAATATAAAGCAGAACTACTAATCTTAAGCATATACAGCAGCTGTTAACAACAGGTTGGTGGGGAGGGTATGCCTTTACAGTAACAGAATATTACAACTGGCAAGGAAGAAGGAAGAACAACATTTGCAAGTCCTGCCTAGACCACGTTTCACACAAACACGCTGATCTATCACAATCACTTTTCCCATTCGTTCTCATGGGAGATGCTACTGGCGAGGACATATTTTCCAGGAAAGCCAAGCTACAGAGCTTTCAAAAGTCAAGCCAATTATACAGCACATACCTCAACTGCACCCCTTTTCCTGGCTGATCTTCAAACACAGAACTGGGCTTTTAAAGTAGTACTCAGATAGCTTGCACCCCATTGCTCCTCCACCATTTCAGTTTAATTATGATTTTAGAAAAAGGACAGAATATGTCCTACTATATTCTTGAGGCATGAGATGTCATGTAAACAGCTTGAAAATGTATTATATACAGGAGATTTCACACAAAATATCCACCTTAATTCAACCAGGTGCATTTCTGAAGTTGCACCTTTTAATGCTGCTATGCACACACAGTTAAGTTTCTATCTAGTTCCTATTTTGTCTTCTGCAATAAAGTGTTGACTAATATATGAAACTGTTCAGGAATACCTTCTTCAGTCACAATATTCTTCATGGGCATGTGCCACTATACAAAACAAAAGATCCACGAAGACTAGCTTTGTACTGAATTAGCCTAAAATCTAAATTAAACATTATTTAAGAACAGATCAAGCAAGATATTTCGGTTTTGCTTCTTCTCAAACCACGCATCTGGATGTCTGTCAAGTAGCATTAGCTGTGTGCTCTTCAGAAACCTGTACTGCCCACTTGACTCTAAATAACTGGAGTCATTTGACTGGAGTCAAAGCTGCTGGAACAAGAGACAAGCCATCAGATTACTGCCCAGAGCGGCTTTCAATCAAAATCTACCTGAGGAAATTCATCCTGCTCTGTTCATTCCACGCGCAGTGCAAAACTTATCTGCTACTCTCTGAGGGATCTCGAGGACATAAAATCCCCACCAACTGTATATGACAAGGCTAGCAGGTACTGACATTCCCTTAGCAGCTCTCTGCTGACAGCAGCTATAATCTGCATAAGCCAATTTGTAATTTTTATTTTAGACAGTATTTAGGTAACTGCATGGTACTTACTGTTTATGCATTTGAGTCCTCATAGCCCTTACAATCACCAGCTTCACCACACTTTTGTGAGCTAAGTTCTACTTTTCCCTTATTTAGAAGGCAAGAGACTAAATGCTTTCCTAGGAGCTAGTACAAACTTTCTAGCAAAAATCTGGCATGACACACAGGATCCAAACATGCACAGTGCTTTGTCTGAGAGCCCTGGCAGCAGAAGAGTCCTGGCCTGCCAGTCTTGACCATATTGCCTTGGGCTGATCCCCTCCCCACGCGCACAGCAGCCGTATGGATTATGCACAACACTTTTTCCCAGTTTCACCAGGATCCACGAGACCTGTAGCCTAGACCTTCCTCTCCCCATTTTTTTCAGGTCAATAGATCTACAATAACAAAGGGGCTGTTCAGTGAACCTTGACAGAAAGGTGTATTTATGGTGTGACACCATGGGGTGTGCTGGGTGCCTGGCACAACACAGCACAAGGTGTGCAGGGTATGCAGACTACAGCTGGAATAAAATAGCATCGTGTGCAGAAGGAGCCAAATTTTGTGAGCCAACATTTATGCTACCTGACTGGAGCAGACTGTCCTGTCAGCCCTGTTTGGATCACCTCAAGGGCAACCCAGGAGACAAGTACTGCTCTTGGGCTCAGGAAAAAGATCTGAGAGGGAAAAGCAAGTGTGTCAGACCAATGACACTGATTCCCAGGCAGGCCAAAATGCAGACAACCAAAATTCTGCATGACAGGGTAGTCTTCAGCTTTGCTCCTTCTACTTGCTTTAAGCACTAAGATTCAGCAAACAGGTACTTTGCACCACAGGTACTCCTGGTCCAGCTGGAAGGACACCAGGTAACAGCAAGAACAGTGATGTCAGACCCTGCTACTACTTGAGGTCGCATCAGAACAAAACATCCCACAGCTATTAATCATTTAGAGCAGCTCCAAAGGCTGACATTTGGGTGAGGGAAGACTCTTGTTTGGATGGAACACCAATAACAAAGAAAGTTTTCAAAAATAGCATTAACCCAGATGGTTTTGTATACAAGTTACTTGCAAAAGCAAATGCTACAGAAATCAGTTTATTCTGCAATAATACCAAGGAGATAATAGAGAGGCTGAATTAGTAAATGTTTTTGGTTTTTATTGTACACAGTACTCAACGCTTTCCTGAATAATACTTCTTTCTTGTGTTCACAAAAACAAGTATAATCCAAAATTTCTCTAATACTGATGTTTTATAGAAGTGTTATCAATAATTGGAAAACCTTGTTTTCTTGATAGTGTTAACTGTTTACATTAGCACTCCTTGTGAGGTATCTGCCCCAAATAAAACAATACTTGATTTGTTCCTTGCTTCTTAGTGTTTACATTTAACTACTGCAAATGGACAAGATAACTGAACAGCCAGAGGAACCTAGATGTTCAGACCTTAACCAAAGATTTTCCGCTTCCCAAGCGGAACACTTGCAGCCTGGCTCACACTTGTGCATTTAATGGACTCCTCATCAGTTAGCAGCAGGCTGGATTTGACCTATGAAACACTTACACGTGTCCTTCTGTTTCCCCAACAAGAGACGAGGAACAGTTGCTGAGGCAGCCAAAGGCAGCAGAAGGCTTTCTCCTGCTCTGGCATGACCCAGCAGACACTCCTGCTGGGAGAGGCAGCAACACTGATGGTACAGAGGAGTTATTTTTACTGCACAGCCCTAAGATAGCGGTATTGGCACAATGAACAGTCAGCAGACTATTGCATACAAATGAAGACAAGTGGTCTAGACAAGGAAACTATTTCTTCAGTGGGCGTCATACCCGAGCTAAAGTTCCTTAAATGGCACCCTCGAGCTGCAATAACGTCAGTTTAAGGTCCATGCAGAATTGAAGGGAACATTCCTGTCCTCCGAGTCCTCAGCCAGTCTGCCTGCCCAGCCTTGTGCCAGCCCCCACACTCACAAGGCCAGGGAGCTTAAGCAGCCAAAAAAGCCAAGCCAAAATACAGAGGAAAAAAATAGTTGGTTTTCAAAATCTCACCCCATGTCCTCACAAGGTCTTCTGTAAACACAATGGGAGGGATGGGAGCTAACATCTAGGGGTACATATGGTAGGTTTACACTCTTCAACAGTCTATAGACTTAGAAGCATCCTCACAGCCTGCATTCAGCTTCATGCTTCCACCATAGGCTTAAGAAGGGAAGGTATTTCTTCTCGCTCCCCTCCACAATACGGTATCTCTAAACAACAGAGATTTCCCTAAACTCTGAATATTCAACACAAGACACCGGTTTGGTCAGCTAACATTTTCTTACAGCTCCACTCAGGAGGCATCCCCTCCCAGCTCTGTACATGAGGTACCTGCATAACTGACATGCTGACGGATAAAAAATAGGGTCCAAGTTTATCAGGGTGCTTTACCAGAGGTCTAAGTTTACCTGGTGGTTGGGGTTTTTTTTGTTTGTTTTGATTTGTTTTTTTTGGACACAGAAGGAAATATGGATAGTTAAAAAGAAAGGCTACAATTTTATTTATACAGACCACAGTTTCCAAGCTGGGCATGCCTAGTCAGCTACATGACTATGGACTAGCAATAATAAGGCAGGCAACTTGAAACAACTGTTTTTTGCAAGTTAACTGCTTTTTTCTGAGATTCACGGTGACCCTAATTCATCTGCAATTTTTTTAGGCTTTGGACTGGCGCTTAACCATAGCCCAGACTTCGCCAGCCTGTTTCCACAAGTTTCATCCCTGAGAGTTGAGTTTTAGCCTTCTCACCATAATAGACCCCCTAATATTTCGTATTTTCCCATAATTCAGTTATTCCATTGCTAACAAAAATAGACCTTCTTTGCTATTAGAAGTTCTGTCTCTTACTTCCTACTTGATGACGATCTGCGAGCTCCTGTTGCTCTGGAGATAAACCGGATGATTTTCAGATTAGCCCAGCTTTCCCAAGCTCCACATTTCCCTCCAATTGCACCTGGAGTGAAGCCTACAATTCCTCTGACAACACCCACAGCACCTCTGGGCCACTACATATTACTTGATACTGTTATATTCATAGCATTGTCACAACTGACATGTTCAGAATTATTTATGATTCATGATAGGCACATGCTTGATCAGTACTTAAAAAAAAAAGGCTTACGTACATAAAAATACACAGAGCTGCAGCTGACCTCCTAAGCCAAACAAAACTTTTTATAAGTGAATGAAAGTTAAACCTTGGGAACTCTTTTCTTCCCTTAGAAATGTTAGTTACAGGAATTTAGGTCTGCTGAAACAGAGTTATGTAATTCTTTTAATCCTGCAGTATCTTAAAATATCTTACTGTACTATCACACCAAGTGCAGGCACACAGTGGGCATGAGATGTTTTTCTTTGTGAAAAATCAAGGAGTGGAAAAATGTTCCTTTTATATAACCTCTCTTCTCTTGAAACAAGCTGTTCTTTTCCTTGTGTTGTAGAAAAATAAATGAATTTATGTTTGGTTTAAATTCCTGTAAATTCTCTTGTTTTTAAAGAAGAAAAAAGAGAAAAATCATGTTATTTCTAAGAACTATATCCTGTACTTAAATGATGTACATACCCACTCAGGTATGTGAGAGCACAAAGATCAGGTGAGGACTACTGGAAGAAACATACAGTAAGACTTGGGTCACCTTCTGTTTAATTACCTCAGGCTTTCCTGCAGTTTCAGAGGCTTGTAAAATTAATAAAAAGAACATTAGTGATCTTTATCAAATGTGACCATATGGTAAGGCTGTTCTTAAAAAATATAAGTTTTCAAAGGAGCAAGCAAGCTTTCCTGAACTTATTTGAAAATGTGTCTCATCACAATTCCTTGCATTGCTCGAATACCACATTAAAATTACCTTACACCTCTTCCTAAGAGCTACCCAGATCAAGAATACATAATATGCATGTAGAAGAGTACTTCAGCTAAAAACAGCTAGTCCGTGCATAGAGTAACTACAAGATTTAATCAGGAAGTTGCATTTTTTCAGTCAAATGGTTTTTGGTTTGTTTGTTTTTTAAACTGTCTCTTGTTCTGTCATTTGTACTGCATGGGTGATTCCTCCAGCAGTCATCTTAGCAATGGCTAAGGGTGTCCTGGCTCCCATTCGGGAGCTCATAATTTTAACAAATCCTCAACAGAGCAGAAACTGCAATGGGAGAGGAAAATAGGAGTAGGCTTTGAGAGCAGGAGCATGCTTTCTGTATTCTTCAGGCTGCTCACAAGTTGGTGCAGCTCTGCACAGGTGTGCTGGAGTGTCCATGGCTATGTTCTGCCAAGTTACGTGTCTGAGCTTCCACACTGCAAACAGGTTGCACTGGGTTCTGCTATTTAGCAAATTAAGAAGCTCCTTCGTTGGAAAACTCTAGTACCAGAGGAGAGAAGAAATATAATGTTTACCTCTCTATTAATATGAATAAAGGTTAGGATACGATTTGGTACAACAATGGGGGGGGGGGGGGGTCACCAAGGTGACTATGGGAGGCAGTAGAGATACAATCCCAAATAAGCCACATTCTCCTGTAGACTATTCCAGGATTTTGTTCCACACAGACCTTCACAGGGTTGTATCCCACAGCAAAGACAAAAAGATCTGCTGATCTAGCCTAGCTTCTGCAATCAACACATTTAAGACCAATTATGACTTCTGATAATGTTTTTTCACATCCTGAAGAGCAACACTTGAAATGTTATGACAATTACTCTGTACACAAATTCAGGATCAAGATACTAACAAAGCCAGTTAAACATACTACAGCGCTTCACTCAGGCCAGACCAATATATAAAGAAGTAAATCAATCAATAGACACATTCTGTATTCTTATGAGAGGGCAATTCAGACTCTTAGGCCAGGACTGAAAGTTACCAGGTGATTTTTTTACTATTATTATTTTTGTCTCAATGTATACCTTGTTCTTTACTTTCCAGCCAAGGTGTAGTAATCTACCTCACATTCATTATGACTTAAAAACTTGATATTACTACCTGTTTGCAATTATCTTCTAACAATCATTTGTTGCTTCAAAATAATGGACTGTACCATAAATCACCCTGAACCTTGGTGCACAGAAAGACCAGATAAGTATGCCATCATGAGAGCTAAGGAACTTTCATTCAGCTTTAACTCTTAGAATGTGAGTAAAGCATCAAGCCTGCTAAATGTACTGCTAAATACAGCCTCAGATATACACTGATCAGCACGCACCCTGTCTCTTGTTAACTTGACTGCAGTAGCTGTATTAATACAAGAAAAGACTGCAGAATTAGATCCACAGGGTATACAGCTACACTTAGACTGCTCATAAAACCTGTGCCAGTCATCATATTTTAAAAGACTATTACCCCTTAACTTTATTATCATTTTGCTAAATTGTAAGACTGAATGCAAGTACAAAGAAAAGTAGCCTGAAAAATAGAAAGGTTATTTAAAAACAGGACAAACACTATTCACTTTCACCTACCTTTGTCAGACTGAACACTCCTCAAAAAACATTTACCACTTCTGATTACTCATATCACTTCCATCTCAATCACAAACTCCTCAAAAAAAAAAAGGAATTGCATAAGCTGAATATTTTAAAGCTGTTTTTTATTTTTATAAAATGCCAAAAACACACAAAAAATAACCACTGAAATTTCTTATCGATTTCCCAGGGATGCTCTCACAACAGATTATACGTAGCAACAGTATTAAGAACAAGCTTCCAAGGCTTGTGGATGACACCAAAATTTAAGACAAAGAAAATAATAAATGACCATGCAAGCAGCTTTAAAAGAACTTCAATCATTTAAGCGATTGCTCCAACAGATGGGAAAAGCATTTCAGCGCACACAATCGCAAAAATAATTTGCCTAGGAGCAAGCGACTAAGCCAAGAAAAGTGTACTAAATGGGACAATTATTCAGCACAGTGATTAGAAAAAGGATTTGGGTGCTTAGTGTGGAAAAGGAAATCATTGAAACCATTGGCCCAAGGAAAGTAGTAAGACAAAAGACTGAAGTGTTCATTAGCAGTATCACATGCCAAATCGGTTATCCTCCTAATGTGCAAAACGAGGTGCTAGCCAGTTAGCACCCATCATTCCCTGGCCCACAAAAAGGAAAACAGATGTTTACGTAACTAGAGATACTCTTCCTTCCTTCTTTCTTTCTTGAAACAGTCTCTCTCACTCCCACCCTGGCTCTCACAGTCACATAAATTTTTGTGAGTTTGCAATCTATGAACTGGTATGCATGTTAAATCTTTTTTCCTTTAAATCACTTTGCAGCCACACAAATGCTGGGGCCATCACAAGGCAGATGCTGTTGCAAGTTTTAAAATAAAAATAAATAAATAAAAATTTCAAGTGACCAGGCACAATGAGGAGGGTTAACATCATTCAAACAGCATTTCATGCTGTAATAGCTCACCTTGTACACGAGATCATGGCATAGAGTCCACCCTGGCTCAAGAGTTTAAAGGCAGTTCATGAAAGAGATGATGCTTTCTGCCCCATAGAAGTATTACATTTCACTAATTTCACTAAAACTGCAGTGTGAGAGTCAATAGGATATGTCACATAGACAAAGATTATTCCATCTCAGAAGAGACTATACCAACACCGGCCCAGTGCACTTCCTAACAGTGCTGTCTTAGGGATACTGGAGAGGATACACATCTCACCTATGTTCATTTTAATTGGCTTCAACATTACTAATTCTTATTAAAGATTTGTAGAGCCACTGATCCTCTTCCACCACATTTGTTTCACACTGTTGTGCTTTTCTTAACATACAAAGAGCTATTTTTAATTTATAGCATGAGCTTGTATCTCCTGAAATCAATGCCACAATTCCAGACTTAGTGATCACACTGCACTCCTTAGAGGAGTGAAAATTAGAATGTAAATTATAACAATTCTTTTTAAAGAAGTTCCCTGCACCATAAGAGGAATTAGTAAAAGTAATTAGCAAAATCCAGTGAGCTGACACCCAAATTACTGTTCGAGACTTCAAAGGAATGTTCATCTTAAAACCAACAGGAATTGAAATCCTCTGAACAACACAACCCAACTATATCAGAGGAGGATTTCAAAAAAGCAATTCAGACTGTATTTTTGTCTGTTCAGTAAACATTTTAACAGGTAAACATGAAAACTTAAAACATTTTCAGTTTAATGCTAACTGCAGCATGTAAATACTTATGCATATTACCTTGGTAAAGCAAACTGAAATAACCTCTCTGCATCCATTCATTAACTTCTCTCCTAAGAAGGAATGGGGTCACCCTTCACTGTGATAAACTGTAGTCAGGACAAGTAGTTTAGATGCAAATTTCTGTAGTACAAATGTCTGAAGTTATGTGAAATCAACTCTGTACTGATTCAGGTAAGATATCTTACAGACTAAGTGCTAACAGAGTTTTAAAGTGAACAAATACAATTATTTTCACAAACCAGTAAGTGCAATAAAGCAGTTGTTCACAGTGCCAAATACGCAGAGGTAACATTTTTTTCTATAAAATTATATTACTTAATGCATTCAAATAACATATTAGGATCAGAGTTAAAATTCATAAGATTGATATAAAAAAGTAATTTAGAGCAGAGGAGTGAGTAAATGCTCAGCAAGTCTTAGTTTTCCTGTTTCTTAAAAAGGATATATTAAATTCACGTGTATGTATATATTTCAGGACTGTTGAGAGTTTGCACAGGAAATTATTTCTCACCTCAGAAAGAGACTGTTCTAAAACTTTATTATTATTGTGTCACGACATAACTATGCTATTATTGCATAAGAAACTATATTGAGTCAATAGCTCCTAATGAATAAACATAGGAATATTCAACCAGTAAGTAAATTTTATTTACTTACTGAGTTATAATATGACTAAAACTAGCCCATCCAACTCACAGAGTTTGCATATGGTTTGACCAGGTAATATTTCCCATTATATACCCTATCACTTCGCAATCCTAAATGCAATTTAAAGCCATGATACGAAGTAAATGTAGATACAGAGGCACAACAGTACAAAATGACAATTTGAATTACTGTTGACCTAAAACACTTCTCAGCCCTAATGTCAATTCACTAGCCTAACAGGCATGGCAGCTCAGCAATATATGCAAGAAAAATAAGGCAATCAGCCAGTGCTCATTTCTTCTGTGAGAGAGGAAAAAACTTGTGTTACTTTGCCTTGTACATAACACCATGAGAGCCAAAGAAAAGGTTTTATACTAATACACAATATTTTCGTACTTACTTGGAAACATCCATTTTATGGCTTCACCATGACAGTAATTACCTACTGACACAAAGATTACACGTTTACCTTTCTTTACAGATTAGTAAGAATGACAAAAGGTGCTGTATATATTATACATAGAAGATCATAAAACTATTCGTTAGGTTTTCATCTGGTTTACAAAACTGGGTTCCAACCATCCAAAACATTTCAGTATGTTAACTTGACATACTGAGAGTCTACCTTGCTTCAGTGAGGTGATAGCTATACATAAAGTCAAGGCCAGGGTGACAGTCACCCTAGATATGAAAAACATATGCTCTATCCCCTCATTAAATATTCACTTATAATTAATCATGTTCACGTGTTTGCCAAGTCAGAGAATATCCTGTAAATATTATTGCTAATGGCAAATTATTTTATTACAAATAACGTGTGTGTGTATGTATATATATATATATACACACATACACACACACACACTATTTCTAGCTCAACATATTATATAGCTTCTCAGGTTTTAAGCAACCTCCTAACTTTTCCAAACACATCACAGGATGTAAGCTTCTCACAGACAAATACACAAATGGAATCACACCATTTATAATAATACATTCAAAACTTGCTAATGATTCTTCTCATTAGAATAGCAAGTGTCCTTTGCAGCCTCTCGGAATTATATAGTTCACTCAGGGGACCTACTACTCACATGAATATGTTGCGAAGAAAAGTTAGATACCAGGATAAACTCAAAAATATTAAATAAAGTCAGTAGGAGAATGCATGCACAATAACCTACAAAAATTCACCAGAAAATACACCACCACCACCCAAAAGAGCCACAACAAAAACTCTGACCTTTTTTTCCAGCTTGTCAAGGAAGATCTGTAAGTCTTCTTCAAAAGGTAGGCCTGGGAACTAAATTGCATAGCTCTGCTAGATATTATAATCATGGCCAAAAAAGATATAATGGGTTTGTGGCATACTACAATTTTTCCCCCAATCTCCAAATAATTATCACCTACAGAACAATAATAGGTTATCACCATCTCACAGTACAATTTAAATCCACACGAATGACCTGTCACCTCTTCTGTCAGCATGCACTCTTATTTTTGTTTGTTTTTTTTTTAAAACTTAAGTCACCTACACAACTAAATCAAATCCAAAGCAATTGTTTTCAAACTCAATTGTGGATTCCATTACAAAGACAAGCTGTGCATCTGAAAGCTAGTCTTGTTCTGTTAATAAAAAATAAGACTTCTTATTATAGGCCTTAACAATATTATGTTCCTGATCAACAACTTCTTGAGGGGAAATGGAGAGGAAAGTGCCAGTCTCTCCTCCCTAGTGACTGGCGATTGAATTCCCAGGAATGGCACACAGCTGCTCCAGGGGAGGTTCAGATGGGAAACTAGGAAAAAAGTATTTACTGCAAAGGTGCAGTACTGCAACAGGCTTCCTAGTGAGGTGGTTGATGCCTCAAGTCTGTCAGTGTTCAAGAGACATTTGGATAATACCCTTGATGATAGGCTATAACTTCTGACTAGCTCTGAAGTGGTCAGGCAGTTGGACTCGCTGATCTTTGTAGTTTCCTTCCAACTGAACAGTTCTGTTCTAAAGCAAAAAAAAATGAAACCTCACATATTCTCCTCTTCCACAATCATAAAAATCCTATAAATCATCTTGAAATATAAAAATATCTGAATCCACTGTTAGATTTTCCCTTCACAGGGTTCTCATATATTGGTACTTCAGAAACTGTTCTTCTTCACCTCAAATGCTAATCAGGTTAATTTCCATTACAATACTGATAAGTAAAACCCATGCTAATTGCTTAGTTGATCTTCTTGGATGCAAATTTTGATTTGTGTGTAACTTTTCAAGCCAAGCAAGAAAGTTTGTAGGAAGATTCACATCAAAAATGTATGCATTTCTTCCAAAAGACATGCAAACTAGATCAGATAATTAAAACCTGAAAGAAATGCATCTAAAGAATCCCTATTTTGGTTCTGCTTGAAGCTTCAAAACAGCAGAAATTCACAGTAGCCAGCTAGTTCCCAGATTTTCCAGGAGCTACAGAAAATTATATCAGTTGGATGGTTTTCTCCCACCATCCCTGCCACCCCATTCCTTGCTTAATATCAAAATAGCTTTGTTACCATTCAAGATCTGCAATAAGAAATGGAAAAAAAAAAAAGGCATCAAAACACTCATTTTAAAAGTTGCTATAAAATAATGGAGTAAGCTAACTTCCTGTATAATTTTTGAAGAGGGGAAAAGGAGAAAGAAAATATTTCCAAAATTAGAGGAACATAAGCCATTAATTAAAATATTATCATTTAAATTAAACTGCCTTAAAATAGGAAAACACTCAAGCTTCTAAACCACAGAGGCTGAGAAAAACAAAGAACTTGACAGTAATTAACGAGAATTTACAGCATCCGCATATCTAGCGCAATGCCTGACTAACCTTGAAGGACTGGTTACTAGTTCCTGCTACAAAGCCCCAGTGAAGCACTACTGTCAGATTATTGTAAATAGCATATTAGATTTGAAAATAGCATATTAGATTTGAAAAATGAAAAATCTATCAAATGGAATTGAGATGCATTACACACAGATTCCTCTGTGCTACAGCATATCATACCATTCTCAGTATTCAAGTCACATGAAAACATTTCTTTTTTGTTTTTCAGTGGTTCAAGGTCAATTACAAGCCACCTTGTAGCTTGGCAGAGCTTAAGATACTATACAAGCAACTAAAGCTTAATCAATTCCCTTTTAGCACTTCTAAATTGCAGGAAAATTACCAGGACCTGCTTAGCAGCGTATCAAGGCAGAACAGAAAGTCACCCAAAAACACTGTTTTACATTTACCAGCTGCTATTCTGTTCACAAAAATGAAATGAAATATTTTTTCTTAAAGTAGTTACATATCCTTTGTTCACATTGAAATTTTGATTAAGACCTTTGTTACTACTTATTGTTTAGAATTTTTTGGGAATGTTGATTATGATGTTTCTCTAGCCTTTGTTTTAAATTATTGATGGATAGTCACTGATGGTGGGGAGGGGGTAGGCTTGAGGGAGACCTTGCTTGTTCCTGTGTTTTCAAACTTGATTAGTCTTGGAGTACCTATAGTCATGAAATCTTTAAACTGCTTTGTCATTTTCTTTAACTTTGACAGACCATCCTTTTACAAGTGGCAATAATGAAACTGCTTTTTGAATTAAAACTTCTGTGTATTTAATAGAAAAAAAGTAATTTTAATTAAGAAACTGAAGTTTCAAGGGACAAAAATTATGGTAACTAATACTTATTAATAGTTATTCATGATGAAAAATTAGTCAACGTATTTTTGAACCACTATACTGTGATTTAAGCATGAAGTCTCAGAGGTAAAACAGTGAAGAGTTGAGAAGGAAGGGAATGCTGGATTCTAATGTACTTTATTAAATTCTAGCCAATAATCTTAGTATACATTTTGTCATTCGTTCTGTTAAGTACTATTTAAAACATTAGCTGTCCTCTTCTTTCAAGCATGAGCTCTTACACATAGGAAATTATCTGCCACTCCTTCAGTCAAATCCTCACATTTACTAGCTCACCAACGTTTTGTCATTTTTGTGCCCATTTGGATAGTCTTCAAGTGTTTGTAATTAAATGTATATTATTTTATGTCTAGTTTACTCTTTCCTTTTTCAGCACAGCTTTAAAGCTCAAGTATGAGCTGAGAAACCAGTTAAGACTTTTTTAAATGGATGTCCAGGTTCAAGTAGTTGCAATGTTTTGCATGCTGACAATGCAGCTGGTGAATTAAAATCAGACATACCCATGACCAAACAAAATCTGCAAGGGTTTTTAAAACTGGTGATATCTTGAATGTGTGTTACCCACCTAAGGAAGCATCTGCAGCTTGTGCCTCAACCTATACTTTACTTTTTACTGCATGATGATATGCATGTAGGCAGAGTTTTATGGCAGTTTTGAACACTGAAAAGACCATTACACCATTTTGACTTGGAGCTAAGCCAAACAAGCCTATGATTCAGTACTCCTGAGAGGCTGTAGATTGCAGCTGGGATGGGGTCAGCACTCTGAGCAATGACAGGAACCTCTCAGCTCAGTCTTACCACCAAACAAGTTGTAATACAAATCAGAGTTTCAGTGAATTCATCTTTTTGAATCTACAAGCTATTTTCTCTCTATCCCCACAGGGCATTCAGAGTTGTTCTCAAACCATGTACAACTTAAGATGATCTTAAAGACACGAGGACAGAACTATGTTCAGGGTGGATTTTCCAAGGCCCCCCTGTTGCATTCATGTAACCAACATGAGTAGTCATTTATCTCTGCAGAGCTAGGCCAAGCAACGAGCATTTTTAAGCTTGTTTTAAAATATTAAAAAAAAAAAACACTCCAAACCATTATACAATCTGCTCAATGTCACAGAAAACCAACAGCAGAGAGAACTTGTCAATAAAGCGTAGAAGCATTCAACACTCAGTGCTGCAGTTTTAAATTAATAAGTTTTCAGAAACTCCACTGTGAAATTCAATGATCAGCAGAAAGCTTTTATGCATTCCACCTCTGAGTTGCATGTGTATGTTGCTCACAACACTAAAGGAGAGAACTTAATGAGGAGCTTTCCAGATTTGGATGGTGTATTGATGTCTTTTTCACTGTCTGGCAGTTGTTGCTCAATAATTAAAAGGCAGGAATTGATCTCTCTCTCTACCATGTTTTATCTGTAGATTGCTGATGTGGTTCCCCTTCATTTTGCTTCACATCATTGTTGTGGGTTTTTTGAAGTCTACAATTTCAAAAGTACCCATGATGTTGAAACAATAGAACCTGACAGGGTGTGTCCTTGGCTTTTCCTTTTTAACTTGCCCCATACATTTCTTTTCTCCCAGTAAAGGAATTTTATCATTTCCAACTTTCCCATTAAATGTACTGGGGGAAGATGGAGGAAAAAAATACTTAGATTCATCCATATCAATATAGCTAACTATCAGACTGCATTTAACATTGATGAAAACTCATCTTCATAATTTCATTTCCTTTGGTTTATGGTAAATTCTGCTGTAACTTATGATAGATGGTAATTTACAACACTTCATTAAGTCATATTTAGCATTTATAACATACCTTACAAAAAATTAAAGCCAAATCAGGGACACAATACTACATAATGATGATATTTCCCACAAGGATAATACTCCGTAAAACCCTGGACATCCCTGATTCCAGCTGATTTTTGTGTTGTCAGTACTTGTGACCTTGAAAAAAAAAAAAGCAGCAGGAAGGCTTTGACATGTCAAACTTCAGCTTTACTGACCTATTTGAATTTAAATTAGGAAGAGAATGCCTCAGAGGGGAAGTACATCAATAAAATTGTGTAGGCTTGGGGCCACAAAGCCTTCCTGGAATAAATACAATCGTCAGAGAGCTGAACCAGAGTGGTTTGCCCCTCAGTGATTTCTGTTTAAAATTAAAAACTCAAATTTAAATTCCCTAACGCCAAACAGAAATAAAATGGAAAAAAAGCTCCTCCTTTTAATCAGCCTCACTCTAATAGAAAATAAGCCTCAGAGAAAGTTAACGCTTCACATTCTTTTTTCTTTCCTGCATGCTTCCCTTTTGTAAAAATAAATATATCAATCAATCTTCAATTCAATTTTCAGATTAGGACAAGCAGAGTACCACTGTTACTTTCACCAACTGACGCCACAAGTGATCTACCCACCTTTTCTCTTGCAGCGTAACTCACAGACTAAGGTCAAATGCTGAAAGCTCAAAGATTTATAATCACTTGCAATTCAGTTACAGTGAAAACTGAAAACATTTAAATAAATATTCCTGCAACACTCCACTAACATAGCACATACAGCTGAGTATATAGAACAATATACAGAAAATAAGATTACATAAGAAAAATAATATTTTGTTTAAAATTTTATCAGAACCTCCTACAAACATAGGTAGAGGGCTGGTTTTCACCAGTTTGCTTTGCTTGAAAGATTCCTGTATTTCTCTGACACTCTGTCAATCAAAGCTACAAAGTCAGATAAGGTATTTAAAACAAAAATCTTTAGGAAAAGAGGTGGTTTCGCCTAGATGGTTCAGATCTTTATCATGAGAACAAAAAAAAGTAGAAAATACTTCGAAAGATTTGTAAATAAAACATTCTGCCTATTCAAATATTTTTTCCCTCAAACGGTTGATTAAGGCTTTCAGATTCTCTTCCCAGTTTGGGAAGAAACTTATTTACTCATTAAAATGTTAACCATATTCCTCAAATAAGAAAACAACAACCTTTCCAGATATAAAAGACATTGCCAAAGTACCCTACACGCTCTTAGTAAAAACATGTGCTTTAGGGTAAACAATCACAGAACATTTTAATAAAGCTGTTTTATTATGGCATAACATTAGACAGAATACATAAAAACATAATACTGCAATTAAATTTTGTTATATTTACTTTATTTAGACCTAATTTTACAAACTAACTTAGTTGTAAGCTCCAACCATATCTTCATTTTAAACTAAATTCTTTGAGGTCAAACCAAAAGCATTAAAAATTGATTTTTATTCCTCTTAGATAAGACAGCATGACTTCATTGATATTAAATGCTATTATGCAAAAACTCCAGTTTTGAAAAGTGCTCCATGCTAATTCAGCTCCTCCAAAATTCAACAATATATCTCAAAAAAAAAATTGATAGCAGCTAATCCAAAAGCAAAAAAAAGACAAGTAATTTTCAGAAGAGTGCCAACAATAATCATATGACCTTGTTTCAAAAGCTTGAAAAAAAAAATCAGCAATAACATCTGACAAATCTTAAAAAAATAAATTAATAACCCAAGTAATGAAAAGACTGAAGCTACATATTTCTAAAGTTTTACTGACATGCTGTGTACAAGCTATTCCAGATCGTCTCAGAACTGGAGGATAGGAGAGGAAACAAGGTGAAATGGACCAGGCTTTCTCCCCTTGAGTCAAAATTAAACATGTTCCTAAGGGTCACCCAAATGGACCTACCATTGCTAGAGCATTTGCCTCTAACTGGAGTACTTGCAGAATGGATCAGACTTACCTTTGGTCCACCTGCTCAATATTAGTCTTCCTCTCATGACACCAAAAGTGAAGGATGCTGCTGTGCTATTGAAAAAAACAAACACTGAAGACTTCCTAAAAAAGTATAATGAAGTTTGGTGTCTTATTGCAACTGATGAATAAACAAACAAGAGTTGCTTAGTTACTGAACAAAAAACAATAAGATTCTGAAGAAGTTCTTTACACTTCTCCATTTGAGGAAACTCTCAACCCTGGATGCTCTGGGAAATTTCAAAGTTTTCAGAATAAGAGTTTCATTTCGGCTGTAATATATTTTAAAAGAAATATTTTCATTCATTGTTGATATTTACGTAGGTCACATAAAATTACAGTCCTTAAACACTGTAAATAACTGTTTGTTTTGTTCTCAAAAGAAATCAATGTTTCTGTCCAAAAATGACAAAAATACTTCAGAATTACCATGTTCAATTTTGATTTAACATTTCAGTTGATATCTGGAATACATTAGCCATGAATAAATTCAGAACTTCTGAAGATGACGACAATGAAATCTTCCTTCCTCCCCAAAATATAAAATTTCCCATTTTTAATAGAAAAATTATTCTAATTTGAAAAAGTTATTTTGCATGCAGACTACCATTCTTTGCTATGGACTCTTCTCAACCTTAGAACTGCCACAATCAACTTCAGAGAATAAAAATAATTGGATTTTCTGCTCTCTTATAGGCTTAGAATATGCCTGGCATAACTGTGCATAAAAGCTTCAGAGATTTGTTTTAAGAGATGAAAGTTTCATCTGTATGGCACTCTACCTAGCTCTAAAAGCATGTTTAAATAACACAGAACAGAACTGGTAAGCAGAGTTAACCAATGACTATAAAATGCTCACTGGTATATTCATTGGTAGTAAGCATTATAAGAGGTTAAATATTGTCATTATTCAGAAATGAGTATTTTCATATCATTAAGCGGAAGAACAAAAATAATGTGTCCTACCACAGAGCAAATGCTCCATTCAATATATATATATGTTCAACAGAATATTAAGGAGAATACATCACAAAAGCTGGAATTATTCATTTTGTTTGTGACCTTTCAAGCATCACTTGTTCATTAACATGCTATGCTCCATATGGAGACTAAGCAAATATCAATTCCTCCAAAATATTAAAAAATGTTGAATCTATTATTAAACATTCCAGTACCATGGAACTTAATAGCTCACAATGGTTCATATGGAGGACAGTTTACAGCAATTAAAAGGTATTCTCCAAAAAGAAACAAAAAACAAACAGATTTCAGGAAAATTTGTTGGCGCATGTTTGTTGGATGCACGAGTACCTTATCAAATTTACCTTACTATATATTTATATATAGCAAAATATATAAGTAAAATATATTTTTAACAAAATAAGTATAAATTTATATAATTACTACATATTCCCATCCTTGACAATTTTGTGCTCTATACCACGCCCTAGTTTCAGTGTTCACTTATAGGTCTCCATCTGACACTGTTCTGATGTTTTTGTGTCTTCTCACAGTTTTTCACAGTATTGCCGTACTTGACGCGACAGTTAAGACCCCAGAGGAAATGAACAGAAACACAAAGAACTTCAGGAAGTTCCTGCACAGAGTATCACTCACGGCAACCTTCCTTATGTACGTTCCCCATTCAAACCTTAGTGTTTCTCTTTAATTTTATCAATCCTGAAACCTAAGGGCTTGATTCAGCTCTTAAAAAAAAGTAGAAACTACAATGTCTACTAATTTAGAGTGGGATGAACAGATTGCAGACCAAGATCAGACTGCTAGAGGTAACAGTCTTAATCTTAATACAACTCTCACCCATCAACTATTTCATTCTGTCTTCCTTCATTTCCTCCTGCTGCTAGGAAGTACCTGTAGGAAGCCCTGTTGCACTTCATTTTGTAGTATAGACTGGTATTTGGACAGTCTGGCTCCCTTTAGAAGAAAATTAATCATCTAGGTAGAATAAACACATGGCTACCTTGCAATCACACACGTTAGGATTCCTTAGTACTTCTATATTTTGGTCACTACTCGTGCACATTGGAATAACAGTTGAAAGATGGTTGTCAGCGCAAAAGGAGTAGGTCTACAAACAACATACCACAAAGCACACTTCCTAAAAATTTTAAATTACTGTACAGCAGTTGCAGCTCAACAAAATTCAGTTTTATTTATAAACTTTAATTACACAGCTACCATGGGTATCATATGCTATACCCCAGTCTTTAATCCCCTGACAAATACTCCTTAGGCTCAAAACCAAGCCTCAAATCATACAGCCATAAAAAAACAGCAATATTTGTAATAAGGGAAAACCAAATTGCCTTTAAAAATCCCACAGCATTTTCCACAGAAATGAAACTGTTAGCACTAATGTCCTGGCCAAAATCCAGCTTGGGTAATTATGTTCTCTTACCTGAATTTCCCTTACAGCTATTCATTTTCACCACCGGTCCTAAAACACTGTGAGCAATTTTAACTAAATTCTGATACTGATTCTAGACAATTGATGTGAAGTTGACTTACTTGGTCAAGTTTCATGGAAGGAAAAAAAAAAAAAAAAAGATGTTTTGCTGATCTTAGAGCAGTCATCTACGTTTTCTCAAGTGCCACAGTCTTCCTCGAAATCTGTCTTAACTTTTGAGACAAGCCAACGGGCAAGAGCTTCAAGTCAGATCCCTTAGCCAGCCTGCCTTAGAGCTAGGAAGTCATCCATGTCAACCTCAGGCCTCCAGGGCAATCAGGTACAATGCAGGAGCCAGCAGACTGCTATGGAGAAAGGAGCCTGAAGTTGGGAGATGCCCCATTTCTGCAATGGGGGAAGGACTTGAAGTCCACCAATTTCAGTGAAGCTTAAACATCATAGTATACAAAAAATTGTGTCCTTCACTAACCAGCTTGAAAATTCAGGAAGCATGCTCTCCGTTCAAAATGGCTCAGTGCTTACCAAAGTATGCCTAGGATTTCTGTTGTTGGGGTAGTAAACTTTCACACTTCCTTAGCACCCAGGCATCTGGGAAAAGTTGGGGTCTCAATCTCCCACCCCCCACACACAGTTGTGCTTGGGCACACAGTCCATTTCAGTCCTGCTGTTCAAATATCCTAGTTTTTGACCAAATCTTGTCACTAATCAGCACAATCAGAATTTGGCCTCATTAAGCTGCTGCATTTTGTCCCAAAGCTGTCTGCAGATTAATTGTGTATGTCAAACAAGGTGAGGTTTCTAAGGAAACATTATAATTTCTATTACATCAGTTGATGCAATTAAAAAATATATTCATGCTTCTGAGAACACAGGCCTACCTTCATTCATTCTTCAGTACAGATTGTAATGTTTTCACATTCTATCCAAACCTGGAATCTCTATGGAACAGAAAGTGGTGAAGGAGCTGGGCCAATTTTGCTATTGCACTGAGGCTGCCTCATCCAAATAGTTCATTCAAAGCTATTATTATTTCCACTGAGGATATGTTTGTTGCAAACTGTTACTCTAATTTCCAAGTTAGGATTAGCTCTCCTGAACAAAGGTAGTATCACCTGAAAACCCAGCTGTATATTATAGTCTGCACCTAAAAGGTAAAACCTTCATAGGATTACCCTGGCCATATTTTGGTTCCTAGGCAGCTAACAAATTTGTGCTGAAAACCCAGACTAGAGCTCAGATTTATGGTCTGACTGTAGATGATATGTCATCAAGATTTATTTTAGGTTCAAACCTGAAGATACGTTTGTAGCTAAAGACTTATCTATAATTCAAATCAATAATAAAAGACACTGTCCCCCACCTGGTGTTTGTCTTCTTTGCATCCTTTCACCACAATGTTTACAACCTGACTATTACAACATCAAAACACGTCTACAATATTTCAGAAAAAAATAATAATCAATACACCCTACCTATTCTGTCAGTGAAGATTTATTTTATCAGATGAAGCACCATATTAATTGGATTTTTAATGAGAGATACTAATACACATAAGAGAAATAACCTAGAAGTCATTCCAGGCAAGATCACGCCACAGACCCATTTGCTTCATCCATTTTAAAAGACTGGGCTTGAACAATTCATAGAAAATGACAAAATCTCAACATGAAAAACAGAGCTTCTGGATCTCTTCAGAATTAATTCAAATTGGTCAGGGCATGAGTGGGGGGGCGATGAGGAACAACACACAGCACCTCTACATGGCAGACAGGGTCCTACTGAATGTCAATGAAATCACAAGGCTTCCAGAAAAGCTTCCATCTGAACTTTTGTCTTTAATAGCTGCCTAAAGAATATATTTTTATAAACCTAGCTTGACATTTTAAAGCTTTTTGGAAACTACAATATAATGGCAATAGCATTCATAACTCAAAACTATATGAAAGTACCATTTTTCTTTAAACTTCCTATTTGAAATTTTCATTTAGTGGCTCTTGGCTCCCATGAGAAATAATGAATAAAGATACTATATTTACATGCTCCCCTTGGTCATTTATTTTCTAACCTATTGATTGAACGCTGCTGACTGAAGCTGATATTTTCTGAGCACTATCAATAAGGTATTTAATATGTCTCCTAAATACTACCTGAAATCTGAACCATGATCCTCCAAATAGAGTTAGGATACTTTCTTCTTTGCAGTGTAAAGTGTTTCATGTTTTCTAACTCTGAGCATCATCTGCCAACTTATTTCCTGATCACCCTATAGGTCATTCTACAACTGTTCTCCTTCAATTTCAATTTTTACTCTCAATATTGCATCCAGTTTTGTCACTTGGCTTTAGTCTCCAGCCACACATTTACTGTAGGCAGCAGTACAGTCTGTAGTACTGATGAAAACAGGATTTACCTGTCACCTCACTTGATCGTTCTTGACATTTTTCTCCCCAGTATTTAGTCAGTTACTAATCCAGAACAACTTCCTCTGTTCCATGACAGCTTTGTTCTTGAATAGTCTTCTGTGGACACCCTTTCAAAAGCATTTTGGGAACCTTCACATGCTGTTACTGCATTTCTATACAACAAGCCAGTAACCCAGCCAGAGGCACGGAGCGGGCCTGGGCACTGCCCACACTGGTAAACTGTTAGTACAGCTTGAGACAGGCACGCTTGTACCCCAGCACAGGCAGCAGTTTCACAGAATGGCCACACACAACTTCAAGATGGTCTGGGGGCACACTCATAGGCAGGCAGCCTTTTTGGGAAGCTGAGAAGGGTTAGCTCCAAGGAAATCAACTCAACTGCCAGAGTCCCTTGGACAGGCCCATTTTCTGCAGTCCTAGAGCTGTTACCTATATCAACCAGATCATCTTTACACACTTGCTTATGAACTCCTTCTAATGATTAATCTTGACTTACTCATTATATCATTTTTAATCCATGTATCTACTAAATGTATTATTTACCAGTTATCATTACGATAATTATCTATGATACTGGGCTTTCAGTTATATGTGTATACCATTGTTTTTTTTGTTGGTGCGTTTTGTTCTGTTTTGTTTTCTATTTGTTTGTTTTTGTTTATTTTGGAAGATTTGAGTTGAAGAGTCAAAGGTAAAGGGGAACCAAGGACACATAACATATAAGAAGTAATAATTTTCCTTTTCTGCAACAGAATCGACTCCTCAATCCCTCATATGCCATAACACTAAATAAGATATAAAAGAGATGTGTTCTACCCTCCAGAGAATTATGCATAAACAATATGGTAATCATTATGCGCATAGAGAGAGATACCTTGTGTCAACCTAAACAGTGGCTAGCCTATGAATGTGCATATACCTCATGGACACATTTTTAAAGCTATCCCCTTAAACTCCATGAACTGAATTAAACCTTGATATAACCTCACTTACTTCAGCACCGTTAAAGCAAAAGAGAATGCAGTACTTCACAATATGCAAGATGGCAGGCTTTGAACAGAACTGCCATCTGAAGTACTATAAGATAAAAATGAATGACAGTGAAGAGTACAAATAACACAGGCTGATTAGCTTAGAAGGTTATCATTCTATACCCGCTTAATTAGGCGGAGATAGAACTACATTATTTATGAACATAGCCACTAGCTGATACACCTCTGACTGGCCTACCTCCTAATGATGCAAGATATCTGTTCATAATGAGGTGTACTTTTTTTCCCCCCAAAATTGCAAGTCTTCAATTAAAAGCTCCTGAGGAAGTGAAGAAAACTCATCACAGGCACCTTTGAAATAATTTGTGCAAAGAATTTCCTATAAATGATTCTTCTTTGAACCTTGGTAATTTGAAAACTTGCTTATGGTTGGCAAGTCCTGATGGACTCACAGAAGAATGTAAAATAGCAACAGGAAATTAAAAAAAAAAAAAAGACAAGTAGTAAGGAACAGGCTGACCTAGAATTCAATGATGAATTGGCCTCTAAAGTATTCTAAGAGCCAAGTAAAACAAGATCTGTGTTTCTCTTCTCTCCATCTTCCAAAGCCTGTAATACTTATTAATTAGCGTAGTTGAGGAATTTACATAGCTCTCTGTTTCCTGATAGTTGCTTTTCCCCCAGTTGCTCCCAGTCAGAACTGTGTATAGCATACAGAACCAACGCATGTGCCAGGAACCACTCCTTCTAAACCAGACAGACAAAAAAGAATTGGACAAATGAACTGCACACATATCTTATTAATGGAGAAGCTGGGGCTTTACTCCACAGTAAATCACAGTATAATACTGAATTCTATGTTGATGTCTGTGGAGCTTTGCCCTGTCTTTTTTAAACAAAAATCCTTTCCTTAAAACCTCTACATTTTAACAGCCCGTTTTGACCAGTGCAGGAAGTAAGAGGGAATAGAAGTGCATTGTACTAAACAGATAACCTGTCCGCAACAACATAAAAGAGTGTTCTAGTGATCTATAACGGCCAATTGGCTGAAACGTGTCTCATAATATGCACAAGCCACTTTCTATCCTGAGATTGGCAAATAGCTCTTCCCTGTTTTGACAGAGCCCATACAGCAGGTGTTTAAGTGGTGTCCCCCCGCCTTTTTTTTTTTTTTTTTTAAATAAATCTCCAATATAAAGTGGAAATTTTATTTCAGCTGTGTTTGCATCATTAGCTTGCTGGCAATCATATAAGCCTAAATTATCCAGGCAAGCAGTTTCATTTATTGAGACCTCTTGCCGGAAAAGAGCAGCAATCAAATCAGTCAGCCCAAATTATCCTTGACATCAACAAAGGGCTCTGGGATCATTGTAAGAAATGACTTTCTTCTATTACCAAGCTGATTATGTTGTAGATGCCTCTGCAGCATCACAGCACAAAATCTAGATTAAAATAAAAATGTTTATAAGAGCATGTAATTTTCATTGCAACCGTTTGTTGTATTCAATGTTTTATTAAAGCATGCTAAATATATGTGTACGTGTAAAGTGCACGCATGTGCATATAAAAGCTGTAACAGCTTGTGCTTACTTCAGCTAAGCAGCCGAGCAACAGCTCAAGCAAATAGCCCTGCCCCAGTCCTACAGCCACAGGGAACAGAGGCAGCCCTACAGACTACCCATGTCCCGTACTTCCGTGCCCCTGCAGAATCTGGGTCTTACCTTTCGTAGACAAGAATGAAGCCAAGATTTTGATGTTCACAGGCAGCATTAGTTTCTCACGCACAAATTCTGAGAGCTTGATCTAAACCCATTCTAACTCAGGACTCCGTGGTATAAAAGTATACAGGGCTCACATGTATCAGGGGGAGAGCAGGGAGATCAAAGATATTGCGATTTCTCCTTTTATTGAGAAAAAAAAATCCATCTTCACTGTCATACTCTTACAAATCAACGAAATAGTTCGCAGTGAAAGGACAGCCTCTAGCCTTTAATTTAATGACTCTTATTCTTGTAACCTAGGGCCCAAAGGACACTGCTATTTCTGAGGAAGTTAGGTAACAGGTAGCAACCAGGTACCAACCAGGTATTCCAAGCTCATCTGCCAGCATTGATTTTGTATACAAAAACAAAATACAATAAATGATTTCCAAAAACCGTTAAGGAAACACTTCAATTATTTCAGCTTGAAAAAAAAATAAATACCCAGAGCTGTCAGATGGGTAAGAGAAAAAGTAGAATAGAAAAAAATATATATTCAAGCTTCAAAAAGAATATTAAAAAAATCCCTACTGGGATTTAAAATGTATTTAAAGCAAGGAAAAAAAAAGTACTGAAAGCAGCCCATAAAATATTAGATGCAGAGGGTTTTTTTCCAGATGAATATAATGAGCTAAGAGAAGAACAGCTTGGTGACTAAGGAGAGAAATACGCTGGTTCAGGATCCAGCTATGTCACAACCACAGTGCATTTGTCCAAAATTACAGGCTCATTGTGCAAACAATTTTACCAAACTGAAATCTAGACTGTACAACATTTTCCAGGGTATATACTGGTCAATTGAAAAAGCACCAAATTAGAGTGAAAATTCCTAATCATTCTCAAGCTCAAAGTTTATACATCTTGAAGATGGCATTATGGTTAGCATAACAATATTAAAAAGCTAACACTGATTTTAGACAGTCCTCACCTGCATTCACTACACAAGCTCTCTAATAGTAAGTAAGAGTATGAAATCATTTACTACATATTCTTCTGTTGCATGTCATTTACCATGTTTTCCTCTGTAAATACTCTGACTTGATGTGCCAACAGCTTTCAGGTGTTTGTCTGCAGTTCCTTCTCCCAAAATGTGCACTCTTCTGGACAGATTAAGGGGTAGCCAAGTATGGTTCACATACACTTCAAATACAAAATTGTGTATAGCTAGATTAGATTAATTTTATTGGTTCCTGGACCCAGCTCTACCTCTCATAACTACCACCATCAATCATTGTCTTCCTAACTGTAAATCTTACCATGACACAGCTCACTTTCTACTACAGCTTGGCCAATAACTGTCCAAATCACTGTAGGGCCCAACTGAAATTAGTGGTTCATTGTAACATATTTTACAGATAAAGCAATCACCAGCCTCTGTACTCAGAATATAGTTTAAGCAAATAACAGACCATGAGCACAGAAAGATATGGCAGTTTGCCCAAGGACACACAGCATGCCTACAGCAAAAATACTAATAGCAGTCTCCTGAATCTAGCCACTGATGCAGCCAGGAGGGGAAAGAAAAAAAAAAAACACACCACACCACAAACAAATCACTGGGGCAATTCTGTTAAAGTTTCTGATCCCTTGCTTTTGAACTGGTTAGGAAACAGGCTATTTCTCATCTGCTCCACTTTAGCATAAATGAAGACCATAAGGATGAGATGAGTTTTCTTTGTTTGATTCTGTATTTAAATTAGTGCACCAGATACATTAGTACACCATTTTTGACATTTCATATTCTTGTATCAACAGAGGTGATGCACTGAAAATGCACAGGCAACTTTCACCACATTCCTTAGTCCATCACTATTTTATGACCACAAAAAGAGCTACTCTGTCTTAGCCAGCTCAGCATCAGCCTCTTCACTTTGCCAGTAAATGGCTACTGAAATACAGGTGGATTCATGAAGGTGCAAAATAGGTTAGATACCAGAAACTGTCCTTCATCATGACTTTACATGGACTTGTTTGTCTATTATACAACATAGACAAAAAACTTAAATACCATCTGAGGAGCAAAGACCAATTCACTTTCATAAAGGGAATCACTTGCTTTTCCTACTGTAATCTGATGCCAACATGTTAAAAAACAGTGTACTGAAAACTTAATGTTAAGTTATGATTACTTTTTAAGATGAAACAGATTTTTCCTGGAAAAGAAATGTTATGTCCTTGAATATAATTATAATTCCTTAAGGAATAAAATTATATTCTGCGTTCAGGAAACACTTAACAGACATCATTGATATCACTGATGAGGACACTGGTCAATTGCTGGGCAGAATCAGAAACAAGGAGAAAAAAACCTTTCAGATGGCTTGTTATAATTAAGCACCGTGTTTTAACACCATATCCTGCATTTAAATTACACAAACGTTACCAAACCATACCACTTTTCTTCATTTTACATTCTTTGCAATTTGATCTACCCCATCTTACGGGGCTGGAATAGGTTGGGTCTAGTTGACACAGAGTTGATGTAGGAACTTTTAAGCCACTTCCTTATGCTATAGTTCTAGTTAGAAGAACAGAGGGATAACTTGGGCATGAACAACCTGCTACTCACTCCAAAAGTTATGAAGAAATGAAGAAAGACAAACTGAATGCCTGTTGAAAAGCAAGCTTTTAGGTGTGAAGTCAATTTTAACAGGAATTGGGGTTTCTCCACCCCAGGGTCATGTTGGCAGAAAACAAACCCAAGAGACTCTACAACAGTGAAATGAGACCGGTGCCCCTGGGCCCCACTGGAACCACCGCACTGCCCCACCCAGCTTCCCTTCTAGACCACGTCCTCTTTGCCATGAAACAGGGAAGTTATACAATTGATAAAACTGCATATACCCATATATATATTTCTGGTATACAGTTCCAGTATGAAAGTCCAGTCGGTTTCCACACTGTCACTTGGTTTTAAATTATAACCAGATCAAATGAAGAATATTTTTCCTTACTGACTTACTTGCCTTTTTGTTGCACAAGGAGGTTTATGCATGATCTAGAGGAGTTCCATTTTTAGTGATTTTTTTTTTTTTGCCAATTTTAATCTCATTTTCCTTGTCTTAACTCCCATACAGACAAACAACTGACAGAGATTACATGCAACCTAGAAAAATGGGTGCATAAGTCTCCATGATAAACACACTCCCTCTTTTCAGAAGGTCTCATTAATTTCTCCTGCTGGGAAAAAAAATATTATCCACCTCCTTTCAGTGGTAGCATTTTATCAGCAAAATCACTGAAAGTGACAATAGTGGGAAGACATGCTTTAAAGGTTTAAGTCTGGTCAGCTATGTCATAGACAAAAATATTCTGCTAAAATAACCATAAAAATCTTAACAGTTTCAGAAGAACACGGATGCCTCACATTTTAGGAAAGTGCAGCTGTACAGCAGTTGTCATCATGGTGTCTGGAATACAAGCACTGAAGAGCAGAAGTACACAAGAAGACATCTCTTGTAGATAGTACTACATGAACCTGTAGCAATGCTGTAGCACTGACAGCAATTTTCTTTCATTCAGTTTAAATGGGTTCAATTCAACTCATCTAACCACTTAAGTTCCCTTGTGAACCCAGGAAGTGGGTAAAAACTCATCTGAACGACTCGCAAGACCCCCAGTCCCCCCACAAGCATTTGACTAGTGTGTCAATCAGTTCATTTACTGTACATTAGTCTCTGCAGAAAATTCACCACCTCTGACATCTCTGAAAAAGAACCCCATCAAATCAAGAAGGCTACATTACTGAGCTATTTTGCCTTTCCTGGCAGCTTCTCACTCATGTCCCCACAAATCTTGAACTCGCTAACACTAAAAGAAAATGGAGGGAATATTTTGCAGAAGATAAAAATGCTGTTGTGTCAGACTATGACTGCAAATTTCTTTCTGACCTTCTATCTTGAGGGAAAGATTTAGCCAGCTAAAGGGATTTTCTCCTGAAGTTAAACCTAGTGCAATACTTAAAGACATGCTGCAATGAATCTTCTTGTCTCTTTAATCTCTCTGATGAGAAGATGTTGTGTAAGAACATTTCTCCTACTTGCTCTTTCCTTCTTCAACGGCCTACCTTTCTGCCTTCAAAATAAATATGTAATTGGTAATTGCTATTGGTGTCACTTGCAAACACACCTCTAAAGGATATCACATGTCATAGGTATAGATATATATGCTGTATTAAACAGCAGTATGGGCTTTCATTTTTTCCACGATAATCAATTTTAAATTCCATCTGTATTCCTCCTTGTCAAATCAAATGTTCAAAGCAAGCCACTACTAACAAATCTGTCCAATTGCTTGCCACTGTTCATCGTCTGATCTTGGTTAGAAACTGGAAATAAATCTAAGCAGCTGATCATCTACCATGGACGTTAAGGGATGTGTGTTATTTATTCTAGTTAGAACACTTCAAATAACACTTGAAATTTTTTTTGGCGATATTGGTAAATTAATTTCCCTGAAAAAATAGACTAAAGTTGTTTTTCTTATGTTTTCTCTAAATTAATGAGCATTTAATTTAAGACATATAAAACTTTTAGCAGGACAGAGAGAAGCCAACACTTAACAGCACCCTTTCTTTACAGACGTTCTTACAAGATAAAAGAAATCTTCATTCAAAATCCAACAGAAAGCAGATCAAACTCATCTAAATCTTGGCCTCTTGTATCAGGATAGACACTCAAAACTTTTCTTATCTCATCATTTAGTTAAAAGAGTTATGAAAGGGATAAAATGAATGCAAAAGTCCCACCCCCACCCCCCTGCCCCCCATCAAATAAACCCTTATACAATCCATTTTAAAAAGTAAAAAAGTATTTTCTTTGGAAACAGCTTTTGACATTTATAAATATATATTTATTTATAAAAATATGCATACATACATACATATATATATATATCTTTCCCCCTAAGAAAAATGCAGGGAAAAATTATTTTCATTGGAAAGTTTCAGATCAAAAGTTAATAAGTTTTAAATTTTACAGTCATTGTTAAAAATAAATTCAAGAAAATACTTCAAAGCTAAACTGTTATTCATTTCACTATATGAAAGGAAGAAGAAAGTTAAAAATAAAAATGTAACGACTTCTCTCTTCTAAATCCTACCAAGAGATCTGAGGATGCTGTGTGTCTGCCTAAGAAACTTAGCGAAATCACTCAGTTCCACCCTCCTGCTAAAACACATTACTAAATACAAACCTGAAATGACTGAAGAACAGTCTTCTCCAAGTGAATTCTAAAAGCTTCCTTCTCTAATTTCTTTTTAATGGAAGCTAATACTTTGCTCCCTCTCTCTCCTCTTCTTTCTGTAAAAATATATTAAAAACTAACAAAAATTTTTCCACCAGAAGTTTCACATGTATAACAAGTTTACATGAAAAAACAAAGTGAAAAAAATTTGACAGAAACACACAAGTTTCTACACAGATATTAAAGAATCATATATACTAGACAGCCTTTTATAAACTGAAGAGTAATGAATTAACAGTGTTGGAACTTTAATTCACATTTAATTAACGAGAGGAAATGAAACTTTTTTCCCCTCAAGTAATTGAAATTACTGGGAAGCTTTCCAGTAGTTTCCCAAAGTCACGGAAAAGACTACTACAAAGAGAAAACCTGACAATGATGTTCCTGGAACTGTAATTCTGAATAGACTATCTGCCTAGGAAAAAAGGCTGCAAAATGCAGTCATCAGCATGCATATATAATCACATTATGATTTAATGAGTGAAGTAGCAACTTTTAGTATTTGATTCTTTGTAGTGTTAGCTCCAGCTGAACTCTCCTTTCTTAAGCACATATTTTTTCTGTAGAGGGTCTTGGTTTAATTCATCTCAGCACAAAACATGTACCACTAGAAAACAATATTCTGAAGAGCAAACATGGCACAAAGATGCACAGAGATGGCACAAAGTAGTTGAATATAGGACAAATTTTAAAGAAAAAAACATGACCTTATGTACCCAAATATGCTAAGAGTTTGCATCATCTAACAGAAAGTGGCACAAAATTCTCCCCAAATGATTCATTTTATGTAACAACAACAACCAGCTGCTCAACATTTCAGTCAAAGTTCAAAGTCAGTTTAGGTGGCTTGTGGCAGACTTCTATTCTCCTCTCAGGAAGATAATTTACAGTAAGCTTTTTTGATGTGAAAAGCCAGTTACAAGTCAAAGTTACTCCTGCCTGGGTTTTTCCTCTAGTTCAGGAAGAGTTGCTTTAAGATAGATCAAGAGAAAACATTCTGAAATTATGCTATTTGAAATTATGCATTCTGAAATTATGCTCTGAGTACTTCTACTCAATGGTAAGCAGTAGATTATGTTTTACTGCAAATCAGCTCTGAGTTCATTAATAGCTTTTAAGTCTTAAAAAAAAAAAAAGCTTAGGTATGATTTCCATGCTCTTCACAATAGCGCTATGCCTATCACTGCCAGCAGCCTCTGATCTTATCACCAATAAAAAATTCTATGCAAGAACAAAAACCTCCATCTTGTTTCAAAATGCTCAAGCCACTGCAGATCAACATCATACATTGTAGACACACTGTATTGCAGAGGACCTGCAGCAGGAGGTACAGCTGGTAAGGAGTGCATCAGGAAAACAGGCAGACACCTGAGCAGTAGCTAGAAACTATTCCAAGGGAACTGCCAAAAAAAAAAAAAAGAAGATAAACAGATAAAAGTGAGCAGTGAGCCGGAGCTCTGAGTGCACTAATGAAGGTCCCTACTGCCTGGCAACTTCCCATTCCAAAAGCACACCCTGCCATTTATTATCTTCTATCACATTTATCATTTTCTGCATTTTGCCAGACCAAACAGTTTGCACAGAGTGCTATTGATGGCATGACGACAGCAAAACACCAGAAGGATTTCAGCACTTAGCATAAAGTGGAGACAGTGGTAATGCATTAAAGAAACTGTTTCAGAGTTTTAAATTCAGAAATGTTCTTTTTTTTTCCCCCCCCCCCCCAGGAATCTTGGGGTTTTAAACTCAGAGTTTTAAGAAATGATTATCAAGTCTTAGAAAAACGTTATCAGGGCAGATGCTGAAAGAGAATGATCTTTGTGTCAGTTTCGCAATAACAGCGATTAGTTTTATTAGGCATCTGGTGAAACTAGAAAGCAAAGAAAGAGGTCAAAAAAGAATGCTTCATGTCAAATAACGCCTGAAATACTGAAATTGAAGCCTTACATTCCATACCATATTTGCAAATGCTAGTTCAGAAGGTTTGGGGTGAGTTTTTCTTGTTTGTTTGTTTTTTGTTTGGTTTGCAATGGAAGATGGACCCCTTTTTCACGGTAACTACTTTGAAGCCAAACAAAAAACCTTTTTTCTCCTAAATGGCTTTTTGGGATGCAAAGATATCGAGGTCTTATCTGTGGGAGAGTAATTTTGTTCTTTGAGTAGATTATTTGATCTGTGCTGGCACAGTTCAGTGCATGTTGAGAAACCTAACATTCTGTTTCCATTTCCAACACTGTTCAATGACACCTCTAACCCATTCCCCCCCCCCCCCCCCCCCCCAAAAAAAAAGATTTCTTAAACAAAATAATCTTGAACTATCCCCTTTCAGTTTTTTTTAATGAAATATGTCAACTTGCATTCCTCTTTCTTCCACTGTGCTTTCTTTAAAATTTTGCAAAACCTAAATGACTTGTTACACTTCAAGCATCATCAACTACATATTCCACCACAAAGGTTGAAAAATCTGTCCTGGTCCAGAAAAGGTTACGTACCTCTGTAAAATCAAGCACTCATAGACATCTGGACTGTGAGCTCACTGCATTCCTCTGGTACAAGACCAAATTCATAGAAGTAGCAAAGCTTACGATGGGATAAAAGTGTTAATTTTCATAATTAGAAAAGTAATTATTGTAATTATTGTTTGTCAGCTGCACTAGTACATTAGGTACAGCACCAGGACTTGCTCTCCGTGCATTCATGCACACTGTGGTGTAAATGCCAGTCCAAGTACATATCAGATGAACCCCAACAGCCAGTTAGAATGGGATCAGAATGGCACCACCTCTGCCATGCACCGTAAACAAGAGGAAGTGGGATACGCAGGCAGGGAGGGAGCAGCGTAATATTCCAGTAAGCTTTGGACTGTCTGGGAACCAAGGCTGTCAGGCAAACACATCTTCCTTGCAATGTAAACTCAGCCTACAAAGAGCTTACGTGAGCTCCTGACAATGTTTGATAAATTGAGTGCATGTATTTTCTGTGATGTATAATTTATAAATTATTAATTCATAAAGCATCAAACACTTGAATTTTCCACATCCAATAAATGGAATGCTTCGTTTGCATTGAGTTGGCCCTAGAGCCACTGAAGGCTTCATTTGCATTAAAAACTGCATCTACATTTCCAAAAGCAGAAAGAGTGTGAAGGAGAAATCAAACCTCTCTAACAAAAGAGCTCTGGCACTACCAAATCAACTTCATATCAAGTACTGGGGGAGGCAGGGGTGCATGCAGAGATTGTGACTTGGAGCCATAGAAGAGACTTCTGTCTGGAAGAGATTAAGCAGCAACAGAACATCAGTTCTGGGATGCTTGAACCTATTTACATGTATGCCCTTATTACGCTGCTGTACCCAGAGTATATAAAGGCAAGTGTATGCTTCTCTCAAGGGAGCAATATTCACTAAGTGATATA